>NC_133324.1:820167747-820457747 GCF_042186555.1 Aquarana catesbeiana | reverse complement strand
GAGAAGGGGTCCCTGCCTGTGCTGTCCTGTGTTGCCATACCTGGATGGGAGAAGATTGGCTGCTGTAGCTGGTGGCCCCCTTGCCCTAAAGCTCCCTGTGCCATCTTAGCCTGATGAAGCTGCTGCTGCTGTGCCTGGGAGCTGTTGTTCTTCAGGAATCCTTGTCCTGGTTGTTGAGTAGTCTGGGGGGGTTGCTGCTGGGCTTGTGGGCTGCCCCGCTCTGTGCCTCCTCTCCCCTGCGCCATCCCGGTCAGAGAAGCTTGTTGTTCGGTTCGGATGCCGCCGCCGCCGCGCGCTGTATCTCCTCTCTCCGCTGCCATCTTGGGCTGGGGAGACTGCTGCTGGGCGCGTGTCATTCGGGGATGCTGAGCGGGTTTTTGTTTCTTCGTGCTTCCCGCTGTCCTCCGCTGCACGATCTGTTCCCGATCTGTGGGCTGCCGGTCCGATAGCATTCCGAGCGTCCCTTACTGCTTTTTGTTGCTGATTATGGGCCGGGGCGTGAGGAGCTCGATTAGTATATGTCCTGCTCCGGCGCCGCGCGCATGCGCACTATTCCATTTATATTTTCAACTACTAATATGTACAAATCCATTTTGGATTCCGGAATTCCCAAATCTCCTTTTTCAAATGAAAGCTTGTAAGAGGTAATCCTCCAGATTGTCACAGCTTCTACAAATATGCACAGCTTGGCCTTTTGTCATACGCTGGACCCAAGCTGCATGATGACAGCAAAAAAAAAAAAAAAATCTATATATCATTTACCTTTTAAATTTACTTAATAATATATATGTATTTGTATACGTTATCAGGTCAAAGTGGTTCTAAAGCCTCAAGGTTTTTACCTTAATGGATTCTATGCAATAAGGTAAAAAAACCTTCTGTGCTACAGGAACCCCCCAGCCACCCACCCCCCCATTCTTACCTGAGCCTGATCCAATCCAGCAATGTGCGCAGGAGTAGTGGCTCTTGTTGCTGTCTCCCTCCTCATTGGGCAGATTGATAGCAGAGGCAGCCATTGGCTCCCACTGCTGTCAATCAAGTGCTATGACGAGGGAGCGGGGCGGGGTCTGTATCAATAGATGCAGACTGAGCGAATCGGGAGCGAGCCTGCATGGGTTCCCCCCATGAAAACTGGCTTTCCATGGGGGGTACTCGCCGTACAGGAGGAGCCCCTCTGTGAGAGACCCCAGAAAGGGAGGATCGGGGCTGCTCTGTGCAAAACCATTGCACAGAGCAGGTAAGTATAATATGTTTGTTATTTTAGTTAAAAAAAACACAAAGGTTTAATGTCACTTTAAGCGTTGAGGGTTGAGTTGAGGTTTAGGGATAATATTAGGTTTTGCCCTGTAGGCCATGACTTAGGGATATTGTGAGATCTTGAAGATTAGGGGTTAGGTTGAAGTTTAGGCATAATGTTACATGTTGAGGATTAGGGGCTAGTATGAGATTTAGAGATAACATTAGGTGTTTAGGATTTGTTTGAGACTGAGGGATAATATTGAGTGTTGTAGGCTGGGGATTATGTTGAGGTTTTGGGGCTGGGTTGAGGTATGGGACAACATTAGGTGTTAAGGGTTAGGGGTTGGATTGAGATTTAGGGATCATTTTTGGTACTGATATCTGGAGGGTTAGGTTGAGGTTTAGAACTAATGCTACATGCTGATGATTAGGGGCTAGATTGAGGATTAGGACTAGGATCAACTTATTGTTTTTCAGGGCTGTAGGTTAGGTTTCAGCTTAGAGCTATTGTTAGATGTTAAGGATTAGAGTTAGGCTGACATTTGGGGAAAATATTAGGTGTTGAAGGTCATGGTTTAGGTTGAGGTGTACAAATAATGATACAAACACAGGGTTAGGGGCTACATTTAAGCTTAGAAATACTATTAGGTGCTAAGGGTTAAATAAATGGTTAGGCTGAGGTATAGAGATAATATTAGGCATTGATAGTTTAGCTATAGGATAGGATAGGTTGAGGCAGGGTCGGGACAAGGTGTGGGCCGGAGGGGCGGCTGCCCTGGGCACTGTGGTATCATGTGAGATGGGGGGGGCAACACAAGGAGATAGGGGGGAGGGTATTTGTGATGGGAAGGGGAATTTGGGGGTAGCAAGGGGTAAGCATTGTTCTAGGAGGGCCAATTTAGGGAGGTGTGCTAGGAGCTGTGATTTGGGGATTTGTGTTGGAGGGGGGATGACACAAGAGGGTGGGGGGTCTCAATTGGCATGTTCGCCCTGGGCTCTAGATGACCTTGTCCCACCACTGGTTTGAGATTCAGGGATATTAGTAGGTGTGGGGGATTAGGGGGTAGGTTGATAATGTTAGATTTCAAGGATGAAGAGTTAGGTTGAGGTCTAAGGGTAAAGGTAAATGTTGTAATGAAATCTTCCAGCATATTGGAAGTTTTCTGAAAAACAAACAAGAGTTTAGATGGCCTAATGTTCCTTTTTTTAAGCAATAACTTATTAGCTATATGTTGAAGCCTTATAAAGTATAATTGGACCCAAAAAAAAACTTGCTGGAATTTGTAGACCAACACTTTAATTGAAACAACCTCCCTAGATAGCGTATTCCTATTCCAGGTGATATCTGTTGTATTAGCAGAGTCCACTAGTGAATCTTTCGTAGTTTACAATACTGAACAATCTTTTCCGATAGCACTGCTAGGACTCAATGGTCTACTTTTCAGTTGTTAATCTCTTGCTTGGTGAGGTTATGAATGATTGCTCCAAAAACACTAGTAGCTAATACCCTTCACAAATGACCATTTTACCAATTATAAAACATTATTCGCAGAATGTCAGGCAGGCCTATTATCATGGTTTATTTACATACCTACAGAGTCTTCTTGTATACATTATTCTTGCAGTCCTACGTCAATATGTCCATCCTACTGGGGAATGTAACTCCGGTCCAATAATTCTTTAGGAAGGAAGTTATTGAAGTGAAAAACAGCTTTAAAACTGACCTGGTTTTACAAACGCAATGTTAAATGTCACAATGCTGAAAACACATGGAATACGTGATAACACACCCTTCTTTTTCATTGAAGAACTCAAAGCTCTGACACTCCCAGCAGGAACATTTTTAAACAAATAATGGCTCCTAACTTTCCTACAAACATATCCTTGTAGTTCCAAAGAAGCTCCTAAAGCACCCACTCATGTTTTTATTTTCTTTCTTAGCAGACGTCAGACACAGTTCAACAGGAACAGATTTCTTACAAAAATATAAAATAGCCTCCATATTCAAAACAAAACAACTTTTTTACAGGTAGAAAAACTAGTGAGTTTTACTGATATTTTTGTTAGCTAGAGTACATACAATCAGAAAATGTAGGAAATATTTTAAGAGCCAAGAAACTCATTGTTAACATATTCTGCTATTTACATTTTTTTTTCAAATGTTTTTTGAATACATTAGGAAACTAAATTATGTTTTTTTTTAAATTTATCTCACAAACCTATCAACTGACAATGTCCACTGTAGACAGGCATAAGAACACAGTTCTCGTATGTTACCCTAGGAATCCAATCCCAAGAAAGGGGTCCCCATGTGCCACACTTCCCCCGGCACTGCAGCCTTAACAAAAAAACAAAAAAAGAGAGAGAACTTGGCTCTGGTCCAGTAATATCACAGGTTTCTCCCTCTTTCTTTTCTTTCTCTGGGCATTGGTTGATCCTAAATGATGCAGAAGGTGGCACCACAGAGCTGCTAGTGGGTCAACATGTATTTTTATAGCCCAAATTAGAATTAGGCTCAAAGAGTCTGGGTCCAGGGCCTATATGAAAACTTCTTCTCTTTAGGCTTTCGCACACTACAACTGGCATTCATTGTAAATGGCTTGGTGGCTTAACCCACAAAGAAATGTCAATGCTTTGTCCTATAAGACTACTAACATAGGTACGATTTTAAGTCCTAAGTGATCTCCATTGGAAAGCATGAGAGGTAATGAAAGTAAGCTTATGTTTGACTTTAGTAACTAAATAAAGCAGTTGGTCTCAGGACAGTAGCACATGATCCAAATCAGTCGCATCTGAAGCAATCTGCACAATTTTTTTAGCCTATTTATTTCAATAGGAGGAAAAGATTCATTGCCATTTGTAATGTAATAATGCCATTTCATGTGATATTGGGTGTGTGTCAACTGACTTTCAAGCTCTTGTCAATAGCATCAGTTTGACATCAGCTTGTGCTGCTTCAGAGATCATTCGGGATTTAATGGCAGTTTCATTTGAGATGCAGTTGACCTCCTTTTGACCTGAACTTGACCTGCTTCAAATGGGTTTTGCAATGCTATAGACTTGTATTGGTGTGCAAAAGACAGTCTTTACAATTCTTTCAGGATTTTTAAAAATACTTTTTGTAGAGAGACTTTACATAGGCATGGCTATTAAAAAAAAGCTTTGTTCGTGTTAAGGACGCAGATCGTTAGCCATATTGTCATGTTAAACATATAGAAAAAAGTGTTCAGGCGCAGTAAAAAGTTTACTGAGATCATAAATAACTAAAAATGATTTACCTTCTGCAGGAAAGAGGCAGCACAGCCCTTGAGGTTTAAAATTGCCTAATAATTGCATGTATATATGCAAACAAAAATGTAATGATCTATGGCTATAATTCTCCCGTGTACTCACAGCCTAACCTGTGTCAAGCTGTCTCTATGTTGATTTACAGTACCCAGTTACCAGTGTGCATGAACCCTAAGGAGAAAAGCCACACTCACATTTGTGAATCTTTGTATATTTTTTCTGTCAACATTGGAATGACCTCCACACTTTCATAATAGACTCTTCAATTGTCATTGAAAGCTCACCCACCCCACCTATGTCTTTCATGAAACCTATTACCTGTGTTAGATGACCCATTCTCGGAAAACTGTATCTGAAGAAGCTTAACCACTTGCCTATTGGGCACTTTTACCTCCTTCCTGCCCAGGCAAATTTTCAGCTTTCAGAACTGTCACACTTTGAATGACAATTGCGGGTCATGCAACAATGTACCCAAACAAAGTTTTTATATTTTTTTGAGACAGAGCTTTCTTTTGGTGGTATTTAATCACCACCAGGTTTTTTAATGCTTTGCTAAAATTTTGAAAAAAAAAAAAGTTTTTCTTAGTTTCTGGCATACCATTTTTTAAATAAGTAATTTTTCTCCTTCACTGATATGCGCTGATGAGGCTGCACCGATGGGCACTAATAGGGTGCACTGATGGGCACTGATGAGGCAGCACTGATGGGCACCAATTAGACGGCATTGAAGGGCACAGATGAGGAGGCCCTCATATATCCAACACTGATGGGCACTGATAGGTGGCACTGATATGCAGCACTGATGAGCACTGATAGGCAGCACTGATGGGCACTGGTAGGCGGCACTTATGGGCACTGATAGGTGGCTCGGATAGGCGGCACTGATGAGCACTGATTGGCATCACTGATGGGCACTGTTTGGCGTCACTGATGGGTGGCACTGATGAGCAGGCAATGATGAGCACTGAAAGGCAGCACTGACTGGCATCACTGATGGGCACTGACTGGCATCACTGCTGGGCACTAATTGGCATCACTGATGGGCACTGTTGGGGCTGCACTGATAATCAGGGCACTGATTATCTGAGCAGATCTCCCCTATAAGGAAATGCCACTAATCCCTGTCAGTGTGAGAAGAGGAATGCTGATAACCAGCATTTCCTTGATTGAACACAGCTGATCACATGGATAAAGAGCCTCCTCACCGGCTCTTTACCGAGATGGGTGATTTGCCGTGTTCCAGGGACAGAGCACACCACCGATGGCTGTGCCCTGCACCATGCATGGCAAGAGTGGGAGGACGTCATTTGACATCCTTCCAGAACAAGAGAGCCACTGCCTGCCCTTCATTTGACAATGCGGCGGGCGGGAACGGGTTAAAGTGACACTAAACTCTGCTTAAGAAAACTTTTCAAGTTTGTATTCATAGCTTCTAAAAAGTATTTTCTATTGTTCTCAGCCTCCTCCAAATCTTAAAATTCAAATTTTGTTGCTCCTGTTAGAGGGTGTCTACATTAGTTTTCTATGGTCCCATTGTATGTAGGAACATATCCAACCTCTCTTGCTCGCTCACAAATAAGGATAACATTTGTTGTTACTTTAACCTATTCAGCTTTGCTGGTGGTGTCCCTGTCCTGAAACTACTATGGACTCCCTAAAGTCAAAAAGAACTTCTGCAATCTGAGACTTCATACAAAGGTACTTTGCATTGTGAACATTCCTGATAAGTGTGATTCTGCTTCTTATTGCGTAATGTTATATTCCTGGAAAGACAAATGTTCAAAGTGCATTCCAACTTAAAATATACAAAAATAAGTGTTTAGAGTCAATGTATTTCCTTTTTCGTGCTTTGCTAAAAACAGGAAATGGCAAATAGTATTTTGAAGTGTTTCCTGGATCCAGCCAAAATAGCAACAGAAGTATTTTTTTCTGCTTATTTATCTACCATTCTCTTTGGTCCCCTTTGCAATACATGTCAAGCAGCAACATTAGTAGGACTGAAAATCTAAATAAATAAATGTCTAGATTTGTCCTTTATCTGATGCAGGTTAAATAATGGAAAGCCCGACTGAAGCCAAAATGTTTGGTTTTTCTGAGTTTGGGATAGAGCATGTGAAGGTTTTTATTGTCCTGTTGGGGAGATGCCTGCTCCTTCCTGTCCTGGTGACACCAATTCCCATCTTGGCACACTAAAAAGATTTTATTTTACTGCTGATTGAGTCTCCCTTGGAGAGCTTTCACCTCTCTTCTTGACTCATTCACAGAGCAGAAAATAAGGGGAAATCTAACCAGCAGACAGCAATCACAATATCGCAGATGTGTTAACCCTTCCAGACTATGTTCAAAACTGAAAGAAAAAGTTCTGGTTGTAGTTAGGCTTTAGAGAAGCAGTTGCAGTTTATTACGGCTAAAAATATATAAAGAAGAACTCCAGGTATGGATATTTTATACATATTTACACTGATCCAGCTTGGACCAATGTACTGTAACTATAAATATATCATACCTGGCCTGGCAAAGACAAATATGTGGGTATGAGGCCATATGGGCCAAAGTTTAAGGTGTCTGGACCACATCAGACAAAGTCCAGCCACACACTATAATCCAAACCAATACGCAATATGTAATTGCCTGACATTTGCATGGATCCTGAAATGTAGCTGCTCCCCACCTTAGCCCCCATACAGGCATCATTGCTCAATGGAGACATAGGGGTTGGTTTACTAAAAGTAAATAGGCTGTTCACCTTGCAAAGGAAGTTGCCCTTTGCAAGAGAAATTGCCCCAGAGATTAGTGAATGAGGTAAAGCTCTGCTGACTTCATCCAATTATGTGTAGGTTAAAATCATTTGCAAAGTAAACAGCCTTTCTGCCTTTAGTAAATCAAACCCATAGGGGTTAATTTAGTAAAACTGGAGAGTGCAAAATCTGGTGCATCTGTGCATGTTAGCAAATCAGGTTCTAACTTCAGCTTGTTCAGTTAAGCTTAGACAAAAAAAAAAACATGGTAGCTGATTGGTTTCCATGCAGAGCTGCACCAGGTTTTGCACTCTCCAGTTTTAATGAATCAACCCCATAATGCTTACAGTCGACTTGTTCTGTTAAGTATTAGTATACAGCTGCCGGAAGGTAGGGCAAGGGATGCCTGCTAGGCTGATCATATGCATTACAAGCTAATTGTACAATCTCCTTAAAGTGATTGTAAACCCTCACCATGTAAAACAACCTATTCAGTTTAAAATATAAATGAAAGTAAAAACATTTGGGTATAGATAAATAAAAAAAATATATAAATATCTTTTTTCCCCTTTTTTTATAAGTGATCACATATCCTCTGTTCTCAGCTGCTTAAGAGATGGGGAGGGGAAACAGCAGTACACTGAGCCACTGAGCTTCCCAGTAAAAGGCTGTGTGTGTGTGTGGGGGGGGGGGGCGACTCAGTTTACTGCTGTTTCTTCTTCCCCATCTCTTATGCAGCTGATAACAGAGGATATATGATCACTGAGGGATGTTTAGGACAGGTCTGATCATTGGTCTGATCATTGTTGTTGGTATATCTAAAGAACATCAGACTGCAGTGTGTGCTGATCTACATCAGATCTACTAACAGCTATATAGTGCATTGATCAGCCGTATGGGATACAATGTGTTGTATTGTGGTAAGCCCTTATGTGCGTTGTTTTATAACATCAGTGTAGTAATACAATACATATATTTGTTATTTTTGACAATCTAATATAAGCCTACTTGAAAAATCTCCTTTCATGTTGTGAGTGCTGCCTGTCTGCTGGCCATCTCTTTCCATATCTTCCTGGATTCCCTGCATACTTTGCAGTTTTTCCTCTGCTGTTTTTTTTTTCTGTGGACTACATATCCCATGCAAGCAGTGATTCCTGTACTGACTTCGCCTCCGGAAACTCCTCCTCTCTGCACCTCTGTATTTCAGAAGGCAGGTTCTGTTAAAGCGGGGGTCCACCTATCTATCGTTTTTTTTTTTTTTTTGAGTTAATTCACAAACTTTTCTTCTCAGCATCACAAACTCACATATTGTGTGTAATATGTCCGCCTGTGTCAGATTTCATCGGAACGAATAACTTATATTATTCACTGCAGGCAGTTTCCATCTTCATTGTGGGCATTTGAAGCCCACAAGCATTTATTTCCTGGATGTGGTGAATGCTGTGCTCCCAGCATTCACCGATCATTCCCGCACATGCTCAGTGGCATCCTGGGAAGCCTGAGACTAGCTCCCAGGAGTCTGGGAGAGGCTAGAAACACGCCTACTCCCACGGGAGGAGAACCAGGAAGTGCAAAGAAGAATAGAAAAATAAAAGTTAATTACGGCGATTTAAATTTTTTTAAACAGCATGTCAGCATCTAGGCAAGGAAGAGAATACATACAGATATTGTTCAAAATTTGGGTGGAACCCCACTTTAAATGTGTGACACAGCATTGCCTACATGCATAGGGGATATATGTCACAGAATTCTAGAAAATAAATGTGTAGGGATGTTCGCAAAGTACGTTTACAAACTTCAGAATAATAGGAGTAGGCTAAAAATAATTGAAATACAACATAGAAAAAGAAATATATGGTTTTACCTTTTGACCATAGGTATGCTTTATTGCCCCGTACACACGGTCGGATTTTCCGATGGAAAATGTCCGATCGGAGCGTGTTGTCGGAAATTCCGACCGTGTGTGGGCTCCATCGGACATTTTCCATCGGATTTTCCGACACACAAAGTTGGAGAGCAGGAGATAAAATTTTCCGACAACAAAATCCGTTGTCGGAAATTCCGATCGTGTGTACACAAATCCGACGGACAAAGTGCCACGCATGCTCAGAATAAATAAAGAGATGAAAGCTATTGGCCACTGCCCCGTTTATAGTCCCGACGTACATGTTTTACGTCACCGCGTTTAAAACGATCGGATTTTCCGACAACTTTGTGTGACAGTGTGTATGCAAGACAAGTTTGAGCCAACATCCGTTGGAAAAAATCCTAGGATTTTGTTGTCGGAATGTCCGAACAAAGTCCGACCGTGTGTACGGGGCATAAGACCCCTTTCACACTGATGAGTTTTTCAAAAGGAGTTTCCTTAAAGCGGAAGTCCAGCCATTTTTTTTTTGTTTTTTTGTTTAAGTCAGCAACTACAAACACTGTAGCTGCTGACTTTTAATAAGGGCACTTACCTGTCCAGCGAGCCCGCAATGTCGGCCCCCGAGGCCGAGCCATCCTAACTAAGGGAAACAGGCAGTGGAGCCTTGCGGCTTCACTGCCCGTTTCCTACTGGCATTGCGCGAGTCACACATCGCTTTGTGAATGGCCCTGTTGTTTTCTGGGACACACACATGTCCCAGAAGACAACGGGGCAGCTCGCCGAAGAGGAGGAAGTGAAGGAACAGCGCCGCGGAATTGGAAGAGGTAGATTAGGAAGACTGCCTAGCAACAGGCATTTCTGGTAAGTAAAAAAAAATTTTTTTTTCAAATTTTTTTTTATATATTTTTTGGAGAATGTTAATGTAATTTTTTATTTTAGAGTGGACCTCCGCTTTTAAAAAAAGCGCCTGAAAAGTTGATGTAGCAATATGGACTACAACCGTAAAGTACAGTGATCCTTTGGTATTTCCATGCATCACATGTCCCTCTAGTGACCAGTGTTATCAGGTGACATCATATTTGTGAGCCAAACAAAAGGGATTGTGGGATGAATAGTTCCTCAGACTGATAATTGCTTCACATGATTATGCGCCTGGACTACATATCTCAGGGACCTTTGCTACCATCAGGAAGATTGCTGGGAGTAGCTATCTTCCTCCTGGGCCTGATGTGAGAAGGACCTCTCCGTGCATGGAGAGAGGAGTCGCAGCCTACCACGCAGTATAACACACTCCAACCCGTACCGGAGGGGCCTAGCTCCGCTGCTTCTCATCTAACGTCCATCCAGCACCACTCCAGTCACCTGCTAGTCGGTGTACCAAGCTTTACATCAGGAGATCGAGACAGTGGATCCACTCCATGAGTGTCGTTACACGAGATACTGTCCGGAAGACATCCTATCGGCCTGGATGTTGGTGAAAGGGCAATGCCCAACCTTTACCCATCCTTTGTCACAGTTTCATTGGGACACTTCGCACAGACATCTTTACCTTAGGAATATTTTACTGAACCTATTTTCAATACTGTGCTTGCACATCTTTCGCCTTCTTTACTACAAGAAACCTATTGCTTCCCACTACACCTTATCGGATTACAGTTAATGAGCTCCTATGTACCGGTGAAGACATTCAGATCTGCAACGGAGACATTACTGCTATTACTGATACAAGGGCCATTATACTATTACTTCTAAGCCTGATTTCTCATTAGGGTAACAGTTATAGGTGGGCCAGGTTCCATCATCTGCAGTGTGTCAGTATAATCTGTTAGCTGTGTTTATCCTTTCAGGGGCTAGCATTATTTCTTTGAGGAAGTGTATATAACATACTGTTTATTTGCTAATATCTTATCCTGTGTTATTCGGAGGAATTCCTCTGCTGAGTTGGCGCTGTTGCCTAAAACTCAGCAGATCTATTACCTCCTTTTTGTGACAACGTTACTTTAATTGGTTCAAGTAAATATTATTAGAAACATAAATACACAGATTCCGATTTATTACTCTACAGTGGTACAAGGATGTTGGAACCCAGAGTGTCAGGTGGGTTGGAATGTTCACTAGGTCATGACAGTGCAGATGAGCAGGTAATTCCAGGCAATCCCTTAGGGGGTCGGGCTTCATTTGGGGGCTCATCTGGGATGCTATCTACAGCTGACCCTAGCCGACCTAGGCAAGAGCCAAAATCTGCCTGGGAGGCCGCCTCAATGGCCGTGGTTGCTTGGGGCAGATGTCATGGAGCTCTAACAGAGGAAAAAACACTGTTCTGGAGATCTCGGGAAATGAGCACACCGAGAGAGAGAGAGAGATACCAGGACACCGGGCCTACATTGTGGAAACAGAAGCCACTTGGATCAAGTCAAGGCACTAATAGAATGGCAGGAGTAGGTGCCTGTGTGCTTTCAGGAGGAAGAGCTACGTCTGACTGAAGGAGTGACTGCAAGAGTGTTCCCACTCAAGATGGAAAGAGAACTAGGAGCTTTCACTGAAGCACATAAAATTACATGCGGAGTCCCTCAAAGATCACCCCTGTCGCCCGTGCTCTTTAACATCTATCTCCGCCCACTCCTCAAAATCATCAGCAACCAGGACCTGCTTGATCACAACTACGCTGATGACTTCCAACTCTACCTACGCATCACCAACAAAAAAGACTAATACCAGGCAGTGGAAAACTGTCTCGCATTGATGACGGAGAGCTCCCTTAAACTCAACGGACCCAAAACAGAACTCCTCCTCCTCCATGCAGATCGAAACAAAAACCCTGGCACGACGTCCACACCACTCACCATCCTCAGACAACCCATCACCCCAGCACTAAATGCACAAATAGGATCAGTAGTCAGCGGATCCCACTACCTTCTTCGCTTATTGTATAGACTCATCCCCTTCATCCCAGAAGGAGATACAGCAGTAGTAGTTGGAACAATCATCAATTCCCGACTCGACTACACAAATTCCCTCTACCTAGTACTTCCCAAATACCAAATTTCACGTCTACAAATTGTCCAGAACACAGCAGCTGGTAACTGGAAAAAACCCTGGGAATTAATCACCCCGTCCCTGAAGACCCTCCATTGGCTAGCCGTGAAGGCCTGGGTTACATTTAAGACCCTCTGCCTCACTCACAAATGTACACAAGGAAAAGCCCCGCAATACCTCTTTGACAAAATAAAGCTCTACACCCTCCGGTCAGCTCACCAGAACCTCCTCCACATCCCCAAGACCCGTTATAAATTAAAAGGCGAATGAAGGTTTGCAGTACAAGGACCACGGCTATGGAACGCTCTACCCGCGGACATCCACTCGGAAGAAAACCATATGGCCTTCAGGAAGAAGCTCAAGACCCATCTCTTCTGAAGCCCCAGATGGACACTGGCGGCAAAAGCACCTTGAGGCGATTTAGTTCGCATATGTAGCGCTATATAAGTTATTCATTCATTCATCATTCATTCAGAACAAACCGAGAAGCAACCCTCGACAAAAACTCAAGAGAAGGGTCCTGTACCTATGGGAGCTGACTCGCAAGGGGCCAGTGCTCCTCCCCTCTCTTTCTACAAGGATATGAGCCAATTAGTCGATAACTTGGTGAAGAATGGATCTGGAAATGCCAATCACAGCTATCGACGACTTAGGTTTTTCTCAGGGCAATTGCCAAACCCTGTAGGAGAAGATGAGTTTGAGACATTGATGAGTCAGGCTCTGCAGGCCATGGAAGAGTGGAGTGTTCCAGAGGCTGTGAAATGACAATGGCTTAGTGAGAGCCTTCGGGGCCTGACGGCTGATGTGATCCGTAATCTGAGGATGGGCAAGAAGACTTGCATTGCTATGGACTACATAGATGCCCTGTATTCTGTATTTGGGAGGGTTGAAACTACTGCTGACCTGATGTATACATTCAACCACACTCACCAACAGAAGGGAGAAAGTCTGTCCGAGATCTCCTGAGTAGACAGGATGCTGCATCAAATTATCCTCAAGAGGGGTATTGACCCTAAAGATGTTGACCAGGCTCGCTTGAACCGGGTTCTGCATGGGGCTCGGCCAAATCACCCCATCGTATTAAAGTTATTGCTGAAGAGAACTCAAGTGGTACCCACATATCCTGAATTGATAAGGGAAGTAAGAGAGGAGGAGGCTGTGTTAGAAGAGAAAAGCCATAGATCGAGAGAATTGAACTCTGTTACTGGAAACAAAGAGAAAGTGGTGGCTCGAGCTGTTTATGCTGAAATGGACTTCTCAGACAAAGATAGTGGAACTGAGTCGGAACCAGTGGTGTCCGCCCTTCCTGACATCAACTCGGACTCACCGAATTGATGGTCCAGGTAGCCTAGGCCCAAACTCAAATGTATCATGCTCTGATGCGAGTGATGGAGACCCAAGCAAAGGCTCTGGAAGGGACTCGTCAAAGTGAACAAAAACTGTACCAAGGGCGAGAGAAGAGACTTTATGGGTGCGGAGAGGTTGGACATTTCCGTGCTGAGTGCTTCAAGTCTGGCATCAGCCCTCAATTACTCACTGAAGTCCTAAGGGCATTACAGAAATTGCTTTTCCCAAAGCCGGTGGGAAACTTCAAGGGACCTCAGTGAAGGAACTAGTTGGACGCCCCAAGGGAAAACTTCGCTCCAAAGACAAGAAAAGAGATCAGAAAAGAGAAAAAGAAAAGAGACAAGAAAAGGGAGGGCAGAAGTCACCAGTCACCTCCAATCATTCAGTACCTAAATGAGCAACAGAATTAAAATCCTCAGAGAAGGGAAGGCGGGGGCAGGAAATCAGTGCACACCTTGAGTGATTAGACCAACTCTACCACCTCCGAAGAGGTTGGTTAGGGCCCAAACTATAGCGTCACCTGTGAAAAACCTACCCAAGAACTTAGTGGGGCCTTCCCGCATAGTATCAATACAGGTAGAGGGCATCTATACACAAGCCCTACTGGATACCTGAGCCAAGGTGACATTGCTATATCGGGATTTTTACCACAAGTACTTGAAGCATATTCCTTTGTGCAAACTCAAGGAGTTATGCCCCGTACACACGGTCGGACTTTGTTCTGGCATTCCGACAACAAAATCCTAGGATTTTTTCCGACGGATGTTGGCTCAAACTTGCCTTGCATACACACGGTCACACAAAGTTGTCGGAAAATCCGATCATTCTGAACGCGGTGACGTAAAACACGTACGTCGGGACTATAAACGGGGCAGTAGGATTTGTATACACACGATCGGAAATTTGTTGTCGGAAAATTTTATAGCCTGCTCTCAAACTTTGTGTGTCGGAAAATCCGATGGAAAATGTGTGATGGAGCCTACACACGGTCGGAATTTCCCACAACAAGGTCCTATCACACATTTTCCGTCTGAAAATCCGACCGTGTGTACAGGGCATTAGAGATTTGGGGCATCGGGACCCAGAAGTGCCCATACGATGGATACATACCCATCAAGATAACATTCGACTCTGCTCTAGCAGGAAAACCAGAGACCTTTGATACGCTCCTCCTGGGGCAGGCCGAAATTCTCTATTGATAGGCACCAACAGCAACTAGGTGGCGCAATTACCTTGGCTGGGCATGGTCACGGGTAAGCAGTATTGTTCTCCCCCCTCCCCTCTCCATGTTTTCTTGTACCCTTGATTGATGTGTTTATTATGTATTTGCGTTAATTATTTATTAAAACCTATTTACAGAATTTCTCCTGAAGAAGCGGGCTTGAGACCACAAAACTAGTTGAGATATGTCATCTGTGAACAGTCATCCCAATGTGATTTTCCCCCCTTGGGGACCATTATACTGGTGATATCTATTGATTGTTCATCATTCAATATTTTATGTATCTATGAATGTATGCTTTGCCTGATTTTATATTGATTTTGTATTAAAAAAATACTATAATGCTCTTACCTATGTGAATCTATACCAGTTATACTTGTACCGCAATAGTCCACACACACTTCTTGTTTTGAGGACCAGTTGGGGACTGGTCCCTCAATTAGTCAATACCAACCTAGTGAGGAGACTCCTTACTCCTCTGGCCTTGGAGGGCACTCTACTAGGGAAGATTCATCCTCAGCTGAGACAGGCGTTTCAGAGAGTGTTGCATGAGAAGAAGGCACCTGCTGAAGGATTGGGAAGATTGTAGCGACTGGATACCCAGGAAAAGGTGTTGGAGCCTAGAGAGATGACTTGCCTGAAAGCCACGGTCAAGCTGTCATGGGAGCAGCCGGGTCTCTATGTAGTGGTAGAAGCTGGTTCAGCAGAAGAAGAGGTTGGAATAGAACTGGTCCCGGATATTGTCCCCACTCCAGCCTTACTAAGAGGTGGGGGCGAATTCCTGTCAGTGTGAGGAATGTCACTAGCCAACCCAATCAGCTTAAAGCCTCAGATGGTGATTGGAAAAGTGAGTGCTGCCATCCCGGTAGTGGGGAACGGGGTACCTCCGGAAGGGGGATGGAAGAAGAACCACTGTCTACTGCCCAAATCGACCCCCTTCATGGGAGGAGAGGATTAAAGCTCAGATGGGAGAAATGTTCTCCAGAAATGACTGGGATGTGGGCTGTGCCAAGAGTGCTCAACATCAAATTCAACTGACCGAAGATATGCCATTTTGAGAAAGAGTGAGGCGAATCCCCTTGTGTGATCTGGAGGATCTTTGAGAACAACTGCCTGAGTTAAGGAAGTCAGGGGTCATTAAGGAGTCCAGGAACCCCTATGCCTCTCCAATTGTGGTAGTAAGAAAGAAGAATGGATCCCTTCGGATGTGTATCGATTACCGAACCTTGAAACAAAGGACTATCCCAGATCAGTACATGACCCCTTGCATATAATAAGCGCTACAATGCTTATCAGGGGCCAAATTGTTCAGTGTGTTGTATCTAAAGAGTGGGTACTACCAGATCCCCATGCACCCAGACGACAGAGAAAAGACGGCTTTCATCTGCTCTCTAGGGTTTTTTGAGTTTGATCGAATGCCACAGGGACTAACAGGGGCCCCTGCCGCTTTCCAGCGACTGATGGAGAACACTGTGGAGGACATGGACTGGGTGGAAGTCTTAGTTTATCTCGATGACATCATCGTGTTTGGCTGAACGTTGGAGGAGCATGAAGCTCAGTTGCAGAAAGTTTTCCAGTGACTACATGAAGAAGGGTTGAAGCTGTCTTAGAGAAGTACCAGTTCTACCAGACTTCAGTCATGCACCTATGGCACATGGTGTCCGCCAAAGGGATAGCAACTGACCCTCAAAAGCTGGTGTCTGTCACTTCCTGGCCTTGCTCAAATACTGTCACTGAGCTGATGTCATTCTTGGGTTTCTGCTCTCATTATAGAAGATTTGTGAAGAATTTCTCGCAGATTGCCCTGCCATTGAACAAGCTGTTACAGAAGCAAACAGAAGGGGAACAGCAGAAAACTTAGAGGGGAGGTCCCAGGAAGCCTCGTGAATTCATCCAGGAACAATGGACAGTGAAGTGTGAAATATCTTTCGAAACGGCTGAAGGAGAGCCTGGTTGAAGCACCGGTGTTGGCTTACATTAATCCATCAAAACCATCTGAATTACATGTGGATGCCAGCACAGATGGCCGAAGCTGTGGTAGTCACCCCTGCGAGAGTACCGAAGTACTACTGTAATTTGACCTAAGTACACAGCCAATAACTGCCTCAGCTGACTAAAGAGGACATGAGACGAGATCAATGGGAAGATTCATTAGGAAGTCTGATAAGAAAATCGTAGTCCGCCAACGACCCTCAAATATTGGTGAACAGCCCCATCGAGGGGGCCAAGGTGATTTATAGAGAATGTGAGCGAATGAAGCTGGAAGAGGGGATCATATATTGAAGAGGTCCCTCTGAAGAAGCAAAAGGTGTGAGCCAGCTGTTCTTCCCTGAAAAACATTGTCTAACTGTGCTAACCACACTCCATGATGATCATGGTCACTTAGGTCTAGATAGAACTTTCAAGCAGGTTAGGGATCAATTTTACTGGCCATCCATGAGAATGGAGGTTGAAAGTTACTGCTGCTCTTGTGTCAGGTGCATCCAGAGAAAAACTTTACCAGGCAGGGCAGCCCCAATGGGCCATCTACAGAGTCAAGGACCAATGGTGTTAGTGTGCATTGATTTCTTGTGCCTGTAACCTGATCTGAGTGGAAAGAGTAATGTCCTGGTTGTGACAGATCATTTCACCCAATATGGTCAAGCTTTCCCCACTAGGGATCAACAAGCTAGTACGGTGGCCAAGAATCTAGTGGAGAAGTTATTCGTTCATTATGGGTTGCCTCAGCGCCTACATTCGGATCAAGGTTGGAACTTTGAGAGCAAACTGATCAGAAGATTATGTGAACTCTTAAATATAAAGAAATCCAGGACCATCCCCAAGGGTATCCACAACCTGAGCGTTTCAACCGTACTCTGTTGAACATGCTGGGAACCCACCCATTAGAGAAGAAACAGTATTGGGGGGATCATATCGCTGCAGTAGTTCATGCCTACAATAGCACCTCAAATGGCTCTACTGGATATTCCCCTTACAGATTAATGTTCGGGAGAGAAGCTTGCCTACCTGTGGATCTGGCTTTTGGAACATCACTAGATCACACCTCCCAAGCTTCTTATTGGGGACATATCAACAGACTCCAGAAGAGTTTAAAAGAGGCTTATGTGAAAGCCAAGGAGGCCTCTACCATCAGAGAACAAAGGAACAAGAAAAACTTTGATCTTAGAGTAAGGGTTCAGGATTTGCAACCAGGGGATCGGGTGTTGTTGCGCATTCTAGGGGTGCCAGGAAAACATAAGCTGGCTGATCGATGGCGTTCCCAACAACCCTACATTGTTTGCAAATGACTACCTGGACTCCCTGTGTATCAGATCTGACTGAAGGGAAGAGTGGCCCTTTCAAGACTTGGCATCAAAACCATTTTCTGCCCATATCAGAGGCTGTTCGAGTACCCTCAACCCCTTGCTTAGAGGCATATCAGTCTCGAACATTGAGGCCTAGGGCCAGGAAAACTTGTCCACCCGCACTCCCGGAGGTGGAATGAGGTGAGGTGATGAAAATAAATACGCATGTGCGTTGGATTGGCGCTCCGGCGCATGCGCGGTCTGATGGAGCGGCGCACGCGCATGATAGCACACGGGTGCGCGCGTTGTCTCGTGCACGCCCATCATGACACTCTGGTGGGGCTATTTAAAGCGACTCCAGCGCCCAGACAGGTTGCTGGTTTGTTGTCAGCTCCTGTTAGTCCCTGTTTCCTGTTAACACTTTCCTGATCTCCTGTTGTGACTCGGACTGTTCCCACCACGCTACTTCTCTCCTGGATTGACCCTTAGCCTGCTTAAAGGACTCTGCCTTGCCTGCCACCAATGTTTGACCCTCGGCCTGATTAACGGACTTGCTCTGCCTGCCACCAGTGTTTGACCCTCGGCCTGATTAACGGACTCTGCCTTGCCTGCCACCAGTGTTTGACCCTCGGCCTGATTAACGGACTTGCTCTGCCTGCCACCAGTGTTTGACCCTCGGCCTGCCTATACGGACTTGCCTTGCCTATCACTTGTGTTTGACCCTCTGCTTGCTTACAGATTTGCCTACTCCACTCAGCATCGAGTACTCAGCCAGTTCCTGGACTCCTGCACCCCTAGACCCGGCTCTGCAGTCCTCCACAAGGGATTCTATACCTGCTGGTGGCCCGTGCTCCTTAGTGCCACCCATTCCCTGTATCATCTCCAGGGGACGGGGTGTGCATAGTTGCAAAGGCGAACCGCTCTCGGCATCTCGGCCTCGGTAAGTACTCTCCTGACAAGGGATTGTGGGATGAGTAGTTCCTCAGACTGATAATTGCTTCACATGATTATGCGCCTGGACTATATATCCCAGGGATCTTTGCTAACATCAGGAAGATTGCTGGGAGTATCTATAAAAGAAGCAAAAGCCAGCGCGGCGCTCTCTTCCTCCTGGGCCTGATGTGAGATGGACCCTTCCGTGCATAGAGAGGGGTCGCGGCGTACCATGCGGTATAACACACTCCAACCTGTACCGGAGGGGCCTAGCTCTGCTGCTTGTCATCGGAAGTCCATCCAGCACCACTCAGGTCGCCTGCCAGTCGAGGTACCAAGCTTCACATCGGGAAATCGAGAGGGTGGATCCGCTGCACGAGTGTCGTTACACAAGATACTGTCCGGAAGACATCCTATCGGCCTGGTTGTTGGTGAGAGGGCAATCGCCCAACCTTTACCCATCCTTTGTCATGGTTTCACTGGAACACTTTGCACAGACATCTTTCCCCTAGGAATATTTTACTGAACCTATTTCCAACACTGTGTTTAGACATCTGTAGCCTTCTTCACTATAGGAAACCTATTGCTTCCCACTATACCTTATCGCATTACAGTTAACGAGCTCCTACGTACCGGTGAAGACCATCAGATCTGCAACGGGGACATTACTGCTATTACTGATACAAGGGCCATTATACTATTACTTCTAAGCCTGATTTTTCATTAAGGTAACAGTTATAGGCCGGCCAAGTTCCATCTTCTGCAGTGTGTCAGTATAATCTGTTAGCTGTATTTATCCTTTCAGGGGCTAACATTATTTCTTTGAGGAAGTGTATATAACATACTGTTTATTTGCTAATATCTTATCCTGTGTAATTCGGAGGAATTCCTAGGCTGAGTTGGCGCTGTTGCCTAAAACTCAGCAGATCTATTACCTCCTTTTTGTGACAACATCACTTTAATTGGTTCAGGTAAATGTTATCAAAACATAAATACACAGAGTTGTCTGATTTATTACTCTACAGTGGTACAAGGATGTCAGAACCCAGAGTGTTAGGTGGGTTGGAATGTTCACCAGGTCAAGGCAGTGCAGATGAGCAAGTAAGTCCAAGAAGTCCCTTAGGGGGTCGTGCTACATTTACGAAAAATGCTTCCCATGAAAATCAATGAATGCTTTCCCACTGGGGCGGTGCGCTGGCAGTGCGATGAAAAAAATCCAGAATGCAGCATCTTTGGAGCATGTTTGGAGAGCTAAAAAAAGCAACCTCAAAAACGCCCCTCTCTATTGAAATGAATGGGAAGCGCCTGAAAAGCGCTTCAAAAGCTCCTCAAAATGGTTTTTGGATCAGTTTTTTAGTCACCTGTCCATTAAAAAGCGCACGTAAATGCGCCAAAAGCGCCTGAAAAGCGCTTTATGGGCAGTTTAGAAGCGACTCAGTGTGAAAGGACACTAATAGATCATAGACAACAAGGTTTTTAATGAGGACTATCATCACATAAAATGTACTCTCTGTTCATAGTCCATAATATTTATTAAAATATTCTTTTGACTTCCCAGTGATCAGTGTTATACAGGCAATACTATTTCTTTTTCTTGGCTATTTACACATATGAATAGAAATGCTACAAAGCTATGCGCTCCTTTAACCTCCACTTTCCTTTCCAAATAAAATGACTTCTACTACTCAGAGTTAATGTCCATGAAATTGGGATTTCATGGGTGGTGCAGACCCTGCCTTGACGCTTTGAAGAATAAACATTACATTAAGTGGCTTTATGCCAAGCTTGTTTTTCTCCAGTAAGATAACCCTTAAAGTAACATCAGTAAACAGAAATAACACCTTTTCAGAAATATTTTCCTTGCTCTGAACTCTATTACACACTAGATTGCAACCTTTAACATTAAAGCTGTGAGCTTTATTGTTTTTCTAGACTTCCCTCTTATCACTCAGGAATTCCAACAGGGAAGGAATCCTGCCACTTACAACTGTGGGTTGTATACAATATATATATCTATATCTATCTATATATAGATATAGATATATATAGATATATATCTATATAAATCTATATAGATATATATCTATATATCTATATAGATATATATAGATATATATCTGTATATATCTATATATATTCCATTTCTGACTCTTTTATACACAGCTAATTTCCTTTAGTGCCTAATTATTTAAAAAAAAATAAACTGTAAGTATTTTAAATTCTAAATAAATTATTTAGATAAATCAGTTTCTACTTGCTAAATCAGTAGACAATTTCCCAAGTCCAAAATCCACAGTAACCAGCTAAACTTGTTAACTCAAAAGCAGCTACTTTGGGTATTATATTTATTTAGATGTATACTATATTAAATACAAGTTACTCTATTTTATTAGCATGACCTGGGAGAAAGATTGCCTTGGTCTCTAGCTCACTAGCATGCAAGTGTGGCAGCTCTAAGATAAATTTGCACATGGCCTGCTTTATTTGAAGAATACAAAAAATACCCCAGCACCTAAGTCTACTATCCATTTGGCCAATCAAAACCAGATTGTAATCTTTAAAAAAGAGGTCGTATTTGGATACATGTGTAAGTGCATATGGCAGCCTAATTGCCAAGTCAAGACATTTCCGTGCCCTGCTGTCATCTGTAAGAGCACCATTACTTGGATAGAGATATATATATATATATATATATATATATATATATATATATATATATATATATATATCAACTTATCAAATAACATCTAAAAAAATTGCATAACTGGAGGTTACCACATCTCTTTCTGGTCTGGTGAAACCATTGTTAAAAAACAAAAAAGTTTAGGCTGGACAGATCTTGTCAAAATTATTTTCTGCCAGGACTGTGCTTTGCCATGCCCATTCAATTCTAGGGAAAGTTCTTACTTTAAGGTCCAAACTCACCATATGGTTAAATGGCAATTGCAAAGGACATGTGTGGGCCCAGTGGAAAAGATTTTAAACAAGCAGTTTTTGGGCACCAAAACTTTCTTTTAGTTTTGGACAATGGTTTCGCCACACAGAATGTTGATTTGCAACAGAGGCACAGATAGCAATCAAAACCTGAGGGGGGGTCTAGTCTTAGAGATTTTCTCACACTTCCTGTTAATGAGACCATTGTCACCATTATGGTAACTGAGGGGTATTTCCTCTAATGTAGACCTCGATAACAGTAAAACACAACAGGCATTACCCACTCTGTTCAGAACCAAAAATAAGGGTTGGGCTGAACAAGGGTTGCAAAGTTGCTGGGGTATGCAAGAGAGGTCTTTCTATTGGGTTACTGTATATGCAGTTAAATTGTTGTCTTGTGTGGATCCAATAGTGTGGATTTACTAAAGCCATATAGACTGTGCACTCTGGAAAAGGTAGTAAAGCTCTGCTGTGTCTTGTGAACATAGCTGGTGACATATTGTGCCAGAGCGCGGCCTGTGGGGTGCGTGCAAAAAGTAATCCTGGGAGGATGTCACATGATGTTCAAACACCAAGGATAACAGTGCTCCTGCCCGGCCATGATTTTACAATAGGCCAGACGGGAAGCAGTTAAAGACATACATAATAAGGAAAAAAGTATGCTGACAGGGGACTGGCTTTTCTACTCTGTGGCTACTTTAACAGAAAAAAAGCTGTAAGATTTTGCACATATTTTGTTTTGATGCACCCAGAATGTTTCTAGTTGATTTAAACGAAACGTTTACTTAGGCTTTAAAGGCCAGATACATTTTGTCAGAATAGGAAAACTATTGCATCTTAGCTAATAATCTGATACCAAAATGTAATATTACTTTAGCCTTACATGTATGTAGTCCTAAGTAAATCTAAAATATACCTTGATAGAAATGTAATAAACAAGATAAGAAGTTACCCACAAAGTTTTTACAAAAGGGACATTCATGTTATGTAGTGTTATTGCTTCACCCATGGGACCACGGCATCCTACTTTATAAACAGAAGTGACAAGTGATCCTGGTTAATGAAGCGGTGGTGTTACTGAGAGGTGTTTGCAGCGGTAGTCATTTTAGCTGTGGTAGCCAGTAAAACTTTTCATGATCTTTACACTGAGAGTCTTCTTCCAAACAATCACTGTATCAAATGTCATCTACAGCCCCCTCTAGGATACTTCTTTACAACAAACTTCAAGAGATATTTAGTCTTAATGCAAATAACAGTGCCGAAAACCATAGAACTGTCCTTTTGTTGTTTTATAATGTTGTTGTTTATTTAGGCATAAAGTAAGCAGAACTAAGGAAGTTTTCTTACCAGAAGTCAAAAAGTCATTTGAATTTTGAATGAGTTTTTGCAATCCCCTAGCAGCCATGTTTATCTTCCATTACTTTTAAATTGGTCTTCAAACTTTTCAGGTGATTGTTGCAGGATGAGTGGAGGTGAAACAAGCCAGTATCTCCATAGCCAGAGAAATGGGTTTTTCAGGTCATGAAGATTCTTACAACTATTTAGATTTCTGCTTGTAAAGGACTTGTCACAGCCGTGGTAGTGGATGCATAATATTAAAGAGGTTTTCTCCTTGAAACTTCAATAAGGGGGCTCACGACTAGATCATCACTGTTTTACCACTACTACTAGCCTACAAACATGTATTCCATCAAAGATGGAATGGCCAGTACCATTTCCGTTCTGTGTACACTTTCTACAGACGTTTGGAATTAAGACTATGCAGCCAGCACTATATTTAAAATCACCAAAGAGGGGAAAAAGACTGGTCACAGAAAAGGTAAAAACCCACATTTAAATCTATAAAGTAGGGACTGTCCTTAATGCTTTCCACTACACAAGTGTTACAACTGGCTAGGAAATATTACATATAGGAACATTTACATTTAAACATTGAAATTTGAAAAACTTAAAAGAAGTTAGTAAATATATAAAGGGCTTAAATGGTGTTCATTGAGTTTCCTTGAACCATACAAGACAATATTAGTCACGCTGCAGTATAATTATTATTGAAAACAATTATCAATCAAAGTATCATTTGAGGTCTTTCTAGTCAAACAGGCATAAATGGAAATATGATCCATGGGCTCGATAATTGAAAGACCACATTGGAAATCCAACCCAAAAGGCCAAAGAGTCGTGTTAATCTTGGCAATATATGACATTAGGCAACGATCATCAAAAGAATTAGAGCAATGTGCTTGGAGGAAATATCACATGTATGTGACACCATATCCCAAACTTATATAGAAAAGTATGCACAAGAAAAAAAAGGGATATTTGGGCATGTAAATCAAAGTACAATATGTGAAAAGTAGATCAAAAGTATTTTTTGTATTTTTTTAATTGCTCAATATAATAAAATAGGGGCCTCTAAACCTTCTAAACAAAGGTCCAGGTTACTGCCTTCACATTTTACAGAGGCCAGACTATGAACAGTAGAAGTGGATAATGCCCCAGCGTCAGTGGAAGTAAACAATGCCTCAGGCTTGGTATTCAGTCAGGGTAAAAAAATAATTATATAACACCTGTGGTCAGTAGGATGAGGAATAGTACCCATAATTGGTATAGGTGGGAGGAATAGTGCCCTATCATTGATGTATATGGGAGGAATAATGCCCTATAATTGGTGGCAATGGATGGAATAATGACCCACAATAAGGAATGGTGTCTCATTGTTGATGTCAATGGGAGAAATAGTGCCTCATACCAGAGGAAGGAATAGTGTTTCAAGCACTAGACAAAGGCAAGCACAGAGCTGCATCCGGCAACAGGCCTCAGTTTGGAGACCACTGTAATGAAAGTAGTGACAGAACCCCCCTACGCAATAAAAAAAAGAATAGGTTCAACCATTATATAATTCATAGTAACAATTATATTGAGATATACCGTACAGTGAGACATTCTAATACACAAAAACCTATGCACACTGTTGAGAATATATATCCATATCTCTATTCTCCAAATCATATTCTTATTCTCTGCACATGTAATTGTTCATCCAACATGTTTCCTGGAAGAGAATCCACTTTTTCACTTTTTCATGTGCAGTTAATGAGTAGTGTCTTATAGAGAAAAGGCATGAAACCAGTTAATAACATTCAAAATCCCCAGTATTTCATGTAGCTCACCAAACATCTCTATCTTTATGATAGACACCTTATGTAATAGAATTATACTGATACCACATATTATGTATGTTGAAGCTTTGATCCATTGATAAAATTATATCCATGATTTTTCCTGCTCCCCTGTATTCGGGTACATTACCTCAGTCCAGACAGTTTGTGGCTATATGGTGGATGGAATAGTTGCTCCATGATTGACTGGAAAAGACCCTAAAGTTGTTAAACAATAACCCAAGTCTCATTGTACTGTGTATTTTAAAGCCTACCTGCCACCCAGCTGTCCTGGACATGAAGTGGTCCTCAGTTTTGCCCCCTCATAATGTAAAGGGAACGCCCCTAGCCCTGCCCTCCATGAGGGGAAAGAGGAGATCCAAATGTCACTCTCCTCTATTTATCTCCTGCCAAACTCCCATATTTCATATCTGAAACATGTTGAAGTCATGGTTTCCAGGTTTCACTTTTCAGTTTTCCTGCTACTAGACCCCCTACATTTTAGAGATATCGCCAGAGCAAGAGAAGGGAACAAATCTCCTCCTGGGTACAAACCTTGTGGTGACAATCATATCTTGTTGTGTTTCCAGGATAGAAAGTATGTCTTGTACCTGGTTTTGGGACTGAAATGATGAGAGGGCTCTCTTTGTGGCTAAGTACTCCACACCCCCTGAGGATGGTAACAGGGTATGCTGAACCCAAAGAAGCAGGGATTGCCAGCTGTACTGAAGACACTAAAGTACTGAGGTAGTGCTGTAGTGGTAGGACTACTGCAGATCGAAACCAGATGACGAGGGAAGATTACCCTTCAGGTGAATACTAGATCAAACAGTCAGGCACGGCAGAAGGCAAGCAGGTCACAGCAGGTAGGGCAAGACAGAAAATGCAGTCAGGAATGAGTGTTAGGGTCAGAACACCATATTCAGCACTTCAGAGAGATTAGGAGCGTAGTCAGGGGCTAGTTGGGGTCATACACAGGAAGCCGGCAGGGCTGTTAAGCAAGCCAAGGTCACAGCCAAGAGAGAAGCAAAGGTAGTCCAGTAGTCAGACAGTTCGTTCACAGGAAGTCAGAAGAATAAGCACACAGGGAACAAGGGCAGCAAGGATCTGAAGACCAGTCAGCAAAGTCTGTAAGCAACTGTCATCCATAAATGCCAGAGGGCACCAAGATCTATTGCATGTGGCGTGCATCAGTGCACACAGACGTGCGCCTTGACTGAACCGTTTTGCGCCTCGAACAAACAGTTGTGCGGCGTGAACGAACGGCCTGCTCATTTCCATTACATCTGCACAGATTACTCGACCATACAGGGTACTGGCAAATGAGCCAGGCCAATCTTCTCCAACTTATCCCCTGAGAAAGTGAAGGGAAATTTTATCAGCAGGACAAAAGACAGCAAGGGTTTTAACCTTTCTCCATTCTAATAAATAATACGTTTTGACTATACACTTAGTCAAGCAAATATATTTGACCAGCTCACATGTGATTTTCTTTCTCTGAACAGCCTTCCATTTTCCATGAAGATAAACAGTAAGTAGTAAGCTAAGTAGTAGTAAGCTAAGGGTCACCATGCATATTACAATCTGACCATTCAATTTTTTACAATCATCTTTAGATTTACCACAACTATGCTTAGCTAACCTATACATTTAATCTGTATCCAAGTAGGCAGGTACTTGTACTACACAGTTGTTGGTAGATTTAATTGTGGAAATTAGAAATTGTGCATTCAGATTTTAATGTGTGTGGTAAGCTTTAAAGACCCCCCTTTTGCCAGACCTTTATTTTAATAAAAACACTCCCAAAAGATTATTTTAATGTATTTTATGCATGGTATTTACTTGTAAAATCTTCCAGACATCCAAAAGACCTGAAACTGCTGCTGAGCACTAACATCTTGGACAAATCATCAGTTTCAGCAGATCTCTTCACCCCACCCTGGGTGCTGCATAAAATATTGTGCTGGAAGGTGAAGGGAGGAGAGAAGGAGCTGATCCAACACAGAGAGTAATTGGACACTGCCAGAAGTGAGGAGGGCTATGATTTGCTATAAGGAGAGGATGCTGTGCTAGAGAACTGACCCTTGCTGGAGTAGTTACATTTTCTAGCAAGTTGAAAGGCAATATAACAAGTGAATAAAAAAAAATCTAGGGAAGGATTTAAGCAAGCATTTAAAAAACTTTACTGTGGCTTTCCCTGCAATTTTTTTAGCTGGTGACAGGATCTCTTTAAAGGGGGATTAGCACTCTCTAGATCAGTGGTTCTCAACCTTTCTAGTGCTGTGAACCCTGGATAAAATTTCCCAAGTTGTGGGGATCCCTAGCAGTACAATTATTTTCGTAGCGTGGTTAGTCAGCACCCAAGGCAAGACAAGTAATTTGCGCCCCCAGCCCACGGACATTTAACGCTCCCTGAGTCCCTTCCACTCGTACAGTATTAAAACCCCTTATGGTACATTTTAGGATGTACCACTCTCTCTCTCTGTTTTCCTTTGTTCTTTCTCTCTATGCTAATTTCTCTTTTTTTCCCCCCTCCCTCTCTCTAGCCATCTTTCTTGTTCTTTCTCTTATTCTTTCTTTCCCTTTTTCTTTGTTCCTCCCCCTCTTTTCCTCTCCCTTCCATGTATTCACTATTTTTATTCCTTCAATTACACCTTGGTGGGGGGGTGGGGAGAATAGAATGAGTTGCAGTGCTGGCGGGGAGTTGGGATGAGTGGCAGTTCTGGTGGGAGGTGGGATCATTGGCAGTGCTGGGGGAGTTCTGATCAGCCAACTTAGGTGCTCTTGATCAAGGTCATCTGTTGATCTGAGAACTGTAGTGGGGACTTTTAATGGCAACTATAATCACAGGTAGTGTTACTCACTGTGTCTCCGGCTTCACTGTGTCTCCGACTTTGTGGTGTCTCGTAGCAGTGACACCTATACCTAAATCAGGAGATAGGGTCTCCTCCAGCCCCTCCCATTTCACATTCCTCACCAGCTGACCTCTAGTCTCTGCCCCCCAGCCATCCAGTGAACTGAATGGGCGGCTGCGAAGAGGCTGAGTGGGCGGCCACGGGCTCCAGGGACAGCCCTGCTGGGCGGCCACAAAAAGGCTGGGAGAGCAGCGCGGGCTTAAAGAGGAGTTCCACCCAGGTGCTCCATTAAAAAAAAATAAAAATAAAAGTCAGCAGCTACAAATACTGCAGCTGCTGACTTTTAATTGGACACTTACCTGTCCCTGGGTCCAGTGATGCGGGGGATCGAAGCCCCGCTCATCCCCCCCCCCTCCGCTCGTCGGCGCCGGCATTTCAACTGTGGGCGCCGGGCTGTGGCTTCACAGCCTGGCACCCACTGCGCATGCACGAGCGGCACCGCGCGCCGTGATTGGCCGCTCAATCACCTGGGACCTGTAATGGGTCCCAGATGATTGACAGGAGGGAGGGAGCAGAGCCGAGCCCTTCCTGTGCCTGGGGGGAAGTGATGTCACCAGCCCAGGCAAAGGAAGAGGCAGACTACGAGGGACCACCTAGCAACAGGCATTTAGAGGTAAGTAAAAAAAAAAAATATTCAAATGTTTTTTTGTTTTTTTTTTTTACAATTTTTCAGTTAGTTTTGTTTTTTTGGGTGGAACCCCACTTTAAGGAACAGCCCAGGATTCGGTGACCCCTGGAAAATCGTCATTCGACCCCCAGGTTGAGAACCACTGCTCTAGACTAGATGAAGATAAGACTTCTCTTTATTGCATCACTGTAAAAAAAAAAAAAATCACAAAACCAGTATACGAATATTGAGCTATTCGTGGGTAATGCATTTCGACCCACTGGATCTTTAGCACTTCATTTAAATCAGGGCTGAGAAAGATAAACTATGCTTTGTTTGTATGTATTGTGGCACCTCATACAGTGGTCGTTAAATTACTAAGTCGTATACTGTTTCCCCAGCACTGCTGTAAATAAGCATTTAGCTGTGTCCTCTGCATAAATCAATGGAAGATTGTTTGTGTAAAACAATAGAAAGATTAACACAATGGACAAGAAGGTTCCAGAAATAGGCTGGGAGGATCTCTGTTTTAATTAGAGATCCGTGTGAACTGAACACCAGAAATCACTAACATTTTGGCCTTGTGTTTAGCTTCCCAAGTGACCAGTGACTTCCTATTTGTTATAATAGCTAGCTTATTAAGTAGAAGAAATAGTTTGTGGTCAATGCCCAGTTTCTTTTCATGATAACAGTCTGCAAATGTAACAATTTCAGAAAATGCAATTAAAGTACAGTTGTCATGAGAGAATACCACGGTCAAGCTCCTTCTGAAAGTTCTAGTCAACTGGCTGTCTCTGGCTTTAATACCTTTCTTATAAGCAAGTAGCAAAACAGAGTCAGTGAAAGGTCACATTTCCATATTTGTGTATTTGTTCTGGGTCAGAATTTCAGAAAGTACAGAAGCAAAGCCATAAGCCTGACAGCCAGACAATTAGTCTTTTCAGAAAGAGGTCAGCAATAGCAGCTTCCATATTTCCCACGTGGTAAGTGTCAAAATGGTATGTGCCACATAGTATGTGCCAAAAATATACAAACATACCTAAAATGTGGTTTAAAATATATTTTTAGACTGTTAATATTTAAACTTATGCATTTATTGTTTTACCAGTGGCATATCAGAAAACATGTTTCTTAACTGGGAATACACATACTTTTGCATCACCCAAGAAAATTGAGTACTGTCCGTGATACTTTTTTTATTAAAAAAAGTATCACGGACAGTACTCAATTTTCTCTGTCACAATTGCACTAATACGGCTACAACAAATCAAGCATCACTCAAGAGAATTTAACTATTTCAATGAAAGTGAAACTTCACTCCAAAAATGTACCTTTCCCCACTGCAACCATCTCCTTTTGAATTATTTTAAAGAGACAATTTTTGTTTTAGTGTTTGTATACATTAAAACATTTTTTTACTTCCCCATGCCCCCTTCTCAATTATCACCTAGGCATGAATAACGTGTCCCTCTTGCAGCCTCCAGGAATTTCCCTGTCACATGTTCCAGAAGGCTGCAGGAGCAAGGACACACAGCTGCTGGAGGGTGGACCTGGTGCGTGTCATCAGTGTACCAACGGTCCATTCCAGGTTCTTGAAGCTGGCCCTCTAAAGATGCACTTCCAGGTCTGCCCTACAGCTACTGTGTATCCCTGCTCCTGCAGCCTCCTGAGATATGTGACAGGAATAACATAGAAGGGAAGTGTAAGTATCTCTGGGTATGTAACTATGGGATTTCAAGATAACCCTGCAAAATAGGTAAGAAGGGATTAAAAAAAAAACAGGGGAGTTGTGAAGTACCTCTTGAATATCCTTAACACAACCGACAAGCTGAGAGAGTGAAAATAAGTCATAATTATGGCCATTACGCTAGTCCAAGCAAGCAATGTGGAATATGGGGATCACCCTTGCTGCACTATTGTATCCTAACAGCGAGGACTCCCTACCGTCAGAATAAACTAAAAAGCACTTTAGCCATTGGATGCAAGTGCTGACTGAAAGCAGGACGACCGGTTACTGTTGAGAAAACGGGTACACGCACTGTGAAATTTGGGCAGCTCCTGCTGAACAGCACAATTTTCGGTCCATATATACCCAGATTTACATTGGAAATTACATTGATGGTCAGTGTAGAAATGTCCCCTACACTAAATGGCAATGAAAAATTGCTTCCTTGCATTGATGGTCAGTGTAAGTAGAATATCAATCTACCACCGCTCAAGGAACCTTTAGCCACCCTTGGAGGAACTCTAGGGTTCCATGGAACACTGGTTGAGAAAGATCAGCAAATCTATTTGAAACCACAACACATACTATCTGCCTCAATAGCAGACAGCACTAATTGCAAACCTGAATAACATTAGTCCCATTGGAATTTATAAATGTTTAACTTTTTTGTGGACTTTCTTACAGCTCATTTAAACTATTATTATTCTAGTATTATATACTCTTTTCCATTCTCATAAATTATAAGAAGAGATTTAGGTATAGTCAACACATAGGACAAATGGGTGGGACTGCATAACTCTTTACACATCCTACTCAGATTTAGAACATCACCTATTATGTCCTGTGAAAAAGAATGTTATGACAATGAAAGCTCTAGAGAACCCGCACACCCAGTATCCAAGAAAACAAAGTCTGCGTTTCTGCATTGCTGCAGTAGAATATAAACACATCGGTGAATGGGTATCATTGGGACTTTACAGCCTTTCATTTTTACTGCAGTTAAGGTAGTCTCTCTAACTTTGCATTTTATTTAACATATGTAAGATCAATGCTCCTGAAATTAAATACCAATAGTAAACCGGTATCCTCACCCAAATAGGAAAATAAAAAGAGAGGACGGAAGGGACCCAACAAGAGGGTATTGGGTAAAGAGTATTGAGTAAAGAAGGTCCTATGCAGTACTTGGCTCTGAAATGAGTGGAGATCCCTTTTTAAACACAAATAACAATAGTCATGAGAGTATGAAAGTCACTGTATTTCAATTACTTTATTCAAGTAAAGATGACAAGTTCATGAGGTACATGTAGAGTCCTGGGAGTAAGTATATTGGTTACAGTAACATGGTTTTCCTGGTATTCTTTTTAAAACCTTAAATATGGTATAGATTTTATTACATAGTTACATTATTCTAGCTATACATATTCCTTACCTGAGGGACCACTGTGGAAGTGGAGAATCACTATAGTAGTAAATGCTACTACATTGATTTCCGCAGTCTACCGTGTCTTATGCCCAGCAGCTGCCTTTCTGCTCGCTTGGCATAACTGCTATTTACAAAACTTTGTGTGTTTTTCATAATGAATGCAAGGTGTTCTCTGATTGGACAAGGTGAAGCTAATGATGTCACCGTCCTACCTCTCTATCTTGTCCGATGAAAGAGTCCAATAGTTCTGTGACATGAGGGCCCATGTAACCAGGAGCATACACCCAGGGGAAACTTTCCTGTCACTGCAAAGAAAGTGGACCCTCTTCAATAGACCACCAGTCATCCCTGACCAAAACTTCAGAAACATCTCAGCCCACTTCCCATCCCAGGTATTAGCTGTAAAGTCGTTCTCCCATATGGACTCATCAATTAATATGGCATGTTAAGCAGCAGCACAACCTTTGCTTTCAGCTGCCTGTAAACTCAACCAAGCTGAGTTTTGGTTTCTCATACTGTCAGATTTACAAAACATTTCACAAAGGCAGATTGTTTTAAACATTTACTGTACAAATTTAGCAACAAACTAAACGAAACAGTCAATTTAACTATAAACATCATCTGGTTATAGTATCCATAAATTGGCTAAGTTGAGAACATTCCAATTTTGGGTGGAGGTTATTGCAACCATTGGTTGTGTAAGCAACAACTGTAGATTCTGTTTAGTTTCTGGAACGTCCTCTTTTTTGCTGTTTTATTGGATTTTTCTATTTACTTTCATTTATATTATAGTTTTTTTCCTGCTAAGTTAAAAACATGGGTTTGGCAGCTCTAGAGGCCACAGACTGCAATCCTTTACAGGTTAACAACCTTCTCTGGCTCAGTGCAATTGACCACGCATCTGCCCAATCCAATCACAAACCATGGCTTGCACGTTTTGGGATGCAGGTAAATATTCGGCTAATCTTTATTCTCCTGGTCAGTTCATTATGGCTAACAATCACAACCCAGCTTTTTTTCAAGCTTTCTCGCTTCTTTGGCCTGATCACTAAAGATGGGGGTCAAACCTTTTTCAGCTCACAGTGTGAGAAAGACATTTTTTTCAAGCAGCAATGCCTTTCTGACTCACATTTGCTGAGCACGATCACCGTAATGTAAGCTTTTCTATCAGCTTCTTTCTTTCAACACCCCCTAAATACACAAAGAAATGTTCAGCTTACCTAGACACACACTTTGATGAACAGGACTGGTCACAAATTTGGGGAAAAAAATCTAAATTTTGCTCTCAGAATACCATAGTTGCCAACTGTCCCGGATTTCCCGGGACATTCCCGGGACTTGGACTCCATTCCCGAATTTGTGGTGTCCCGGGAAATGTCCCGAAAAATCCGGTTCTCGAATATCGAAACTGCCGCTGCCGCTGCTAGAGGTCGGCGGCCGGCGGAGACATTGTCTCTGCCGGCCGCCATTTTATTGAAGTTCAGGAAGACGGCTGGGGGGGCTAGATGGAGCTGCTGCGTCGCCGCCCACCCTCCGCCCCGTTCCGCCTCGCCCCGCTCCGCCTCGCCCCGCCTACCCCCGCTGCCAGTCTGATATGGAAAGGGGCGGGGGTTATAGCCATGCTGCGGACACACTTCTAGGACACCTCTGAGGTAGGGGGGGCGCGCACCGCTGTGGGACACCTGATGTGAGGGGGGGGCACTGGGGACACCTGATGTGAGGGGGGGCACTGGGGACACCTGATGTGAGGGGGGGCTCCACTGGGGACACCTGATGTGAGGGGGGGCTCCACTGGGGACACCTAATGTGAGGGGGGGCTCCACTGGGGACACCTAATGTGAGGGGGGGCTCCACTGGGGACACCTAATGTGAGGGGGGGCTCCGCCGGGGACTCCTGATGTAAGGGGGAGCTCCGCCGGGGACACCTGATGTGAGGGGGAGCTTCGCCGGGGACACCTGATGTGAGGGGGAGCTCCGCTTGGGACTCCTGATGTGAGGGGGGGCTCCGCCGGGGACTCCTGGTGTAAGGGGAAGCTCCGCCGGGGACACCTGATGTGAGGGGGGCTCCGCCGGGGACTCCTGGTGTGAGAGGGGGCTTCGCCGGGGACTCCTGGTGTAAGGGGGGGCTCCGCCGGGGACTCCTGATGTGAGGGGGGCTCCGCCGGGGACTCCTGGTGTGAGGGGGGGCTCCACCGGGGACTCCTGGTGTGAGGGGGGCTCCGCCGGGGACTCCTGGTGTGAGGGGGGGCTCCGCCGGGGACTCCTGGTGTGAGGGGGGGCTGTGAGGGGGGCTCCACCGGGGACTCCTGGTGTAAGGGGGGGCTCCGCCGGGGACTCCTGATGTGAGGGGGGCTTCGCCGGGGACTCCTGGTGTATGGGGGGCTCCGCCGGGGACTCCTGATGTGAGGGGGGGCTCCGCCGGGGACTCCTGGTGTGAGGGGGGGCTCCACCGGGGACTCCTGGTGTGAGGGGGGCTCCGCTGGGGACTCCTGGTGTGAGGGGGGGCTCCGCCGGGGACTCCTGGTGTGAGGGGGGCTGTGAGGGGGGCTCCGCCGGGGACTCCTGGTGTAAGGGGGGGCTCCGCCGGGGACTCCTGATGTGAGGGGGGCTCCGCTGGGGACTCCTGGTGTGAGGGGTAGCTCCGCCGGGGACTCCTGTGTGAGGGGGCTCTGCCGGGGACTCCTGGTGTGAGGGGGGGCTCCGCCGGGGACTTCTGGTGTGAGGGGGGCTCTGCCGGGGACTCCTGGTGTGAGGGGGGCTCCGCCGGGGACTCCTGGTGTGAGAGGGGGCTCCGCCGGGGACTCCTGGTGTAAGGGGGGGCTCCGCCGGGGACTCCTGATGTGAGGGGGTGCTCCGCCGGGGACTCCTGGTGTGAGGTGGAGCTCCGCCGGGGACTCCTGGTGTGAGGGGGGCTCCGCCGGGGACTCCTGGTGTGAGGGGGGCCCTGCTGGGGACTCCTGGTGTGAGGGGGGCTCCGCCGGGGACTCCTGGTGTAAGGGGGGCTCCGCCGGGGACTCCTGGTGTAAGGGGGGCTCCGCTGGGGGCACCTGATGCAAGGACGGACTCTGCTCGGACATCTGAAGCAAGGACGGACGGCTGGTTGCAGGTGACGTGGCTAGTGACACGCTCAGGGATCCCACTGATTCTGCATTATGGTAAGTTGAATGATTTCATTTTATATTACAATGTAATAATAGAAATAATGCACTTCAATCATCCTGACACCATAACAACCATGGTGCCGGGATGATTGAAGTGCTAACACCAGGTGTTTGGAGTATCTTTATCTGCTGATTGTTAAACTTTCTAGAATACACATATTTTTATTGTGTAGGATCTGGGGCTGCTGTCCCGTCATTTCCCTCTCCCCCTCTAATCCCTCTCCCCCTCTCCCCCTCTCCATCCCTCATTCATCTCAGACTCTAACCACACCCTATTGAGCCACGCCCATTTTTGCCAAGCTTCGCGCGCCGCACTTGTATATTTTTGCTAGGCCACGCCTACTGACGAATTCCCTGTCCCCTAATTATTGGACGGCTCCGCCTACAGCCACAAAAGTGTCCCACAATTTTTTTTACAATGTTGGCAACTATGGAATACCCTAGCGGTCAAGACTGCACTTGTACCTAGTGCCCATCCGAATTGCTTGACTGGGCACTCATGGCTCTGTTTTTGAGGTTGTGGTGGAAAAATGGTGGACCTGCAGGTGCCTAGTGGTTCAGCAATTCTGGGAAGAAATATTTCAGATGGTCTCAGAACTAATGGCCTTCACAGTGCCCTTCCTGGTTCATTATCTGCTTCTCAACTTTAAAGTAGGACTAAAGGCAAAAAAGTTTGTGGGACAATGTCAGGGTTTTTTGACATCTGTGTTCCATTGAGGAGATACAAAGCCAAAACAGTAAACAAGAAAAAATCTCTCCAAAATAGGGGAATCTCTGGTTGTTATCAGGGTTGCCAAAACAAGCAACCCCAATGGAAGATTTCCACCCTATTCCTGTTCTGGGAACACCCCAAAGTATGGGATTTTCTTTCACTTTATTTTTTTCTTTTTTTTTTGTTAACGATAAATATGACAAAATTGTAAAGGGTGATTCCCCCTAAAAGGGGCAGCAGACAGCAACAAAAACCTGACAAATGTTCTAATCCCTTTCCACTCTATCCAAAACAAAATAAAGTTTTGCCATTAGTTGTACTTTAGTCCTCTGGGTCTCTTCAAGGTTCAGTTTAAGTTAGTACTTTATGTCCTGACAGCAGCTAAGCAAACAATTGACAAAGTCTGGTAGACACCCTCTCACTTTTCGGCTGGAACTAGGTCTAGAATTCATCTGGTAATGTTTCACTAGAAAATAGAGGTAAGGCTGACAACTTAAATGGAAAAAAAATTGGCTATATCTTATCCATGGGCCTCATATTTTCTCATATTTTCTCCCACCGGGATTTGAGCTGGAGTTTCTAGTTCTATAAAATGGTGCATGCCCTCAGAGTGCCTCCTGCCCATTCCCCCAACCCAAACTTTTTGTCTTTTCTTTTTCTTTTATCCTATTTTTTACTTTTGTCAGTACATTCTCATTATCTTACTCCTTTCCTCTTCCTAGCTTGCTACAATGGTAGACCCACGCTTCCTAAAGAATACACCATGTTGGATCTCTTGCCCAGTGACCCATTTTTCCTTTGCCTCTTATCTTAATATGATAACTGTAATTATGTTTACTGCTGATAAACAGCTTGTCTATAAATGGAATCCTTAACTTCATGTATGTCACAGTTGACCCTCTTTTACCCCACAAGCGTATAAAATGAAGAGTCGGCAACTCGTCCTCCCAATAAAAGTACTTTATTGAAAAAGTTTCAACATGTAAGCTGCTGTAACTTGCACACTGTACCCTTTATTAAAAAGTACTTTTATAGGGAGGATGAGTTGCTGACTCTTCATGCTGTTTTAAGTGCCAAGAAGACACTGTGAGGAGCACCTTTGGTCTACCCCCGGGGGGGGGGGGGGATTAACCTAGGTGTATATCTTTGTTTGTGGACTCTTTTACCCCATGTTGCACTGTCCTGTCACTTTGATGGCCAATAATCTAAAATCAATAAATATATTGAACAAAAGAAAATTTGGGTGTGGATTTTCTGTTGAAGGGGGGGTATATGTTATTTTCTTTTTGCAAGGGCCTTTTTTAATATGGGGTCTGCAGCATACACTGGCTGCTGGCACAGGCAAAGCTGCCTTTTGTTTGCAACATGTCACCATATAACTTTACAGTAAAGTAGTGTGCACCACATATGTATTCCTCCTATTTCCAAAGCTTCCATTAAATGTAGGCAGAGGCAGCAGGAAGCAGATGAGGAATAAGAGAAAAATGGTTAGGGTGCTGGAGATGGGGGGGGGGGATAAGGCAGGCTTCAAGGGGGACGTTTCACCCCTCCCAAACACCAGGAGTGTTGTGGTTGGGGTGAGATTGTTTCGGACAGACGTTTATCATCTTTTATGATGAAATGCCTGTTCAAGGACCCCAGGATTCAGGCCATGAAAGAGAGGGACCACTATTGGGTTGTCTCCCTATTAGATTCCCAGTACAAGGGTGTACTGTAAAGGCCTGTCTATTGCCACTATCCCAGGGGGAGTCTAAAATGGGGTACTTTCAGAAGGTGCTAAGTAAGAACTTCTTTGCCACATTTCCTAATGGTGCCAGGATCCTCTCTGATAAATAACGTGTCTCCAAACCTCTGATCCCCGAAAGGAGGAGTTGTGGTGGCATCCGCTGTCTCAGTGGCCTATTCAGAGCTTTTTTAGAGCACAGTGGCCAGGTCTGGCTGCAGGCAAAACTCACAGGCTGTGCCTAAATCACATGATTGCTGACTAAACAGGGTCCAGGCTGACAGGGAGGAAGGGATGGATTTTCTTTCCCTGCTTTGCAGGGAGAAAAATCTATCCCTTCTCCTAGTGAAAGCACCTTACATAGTACACACAAACACTGGCTAGGCACACATTTAACCCTTTGATCGTCCTAGCTGTTTAACCCCTTCCCTGCCAGTGTCATTAGTACAGTGAAAGTGCATATTTTTAGCACTGATCTCTGTATTAATGTCACTGGTGTCAAAAGTGTCAGAATGCCTGCTGCAATATCTCAGTCCCTATAAGTCGCTAATCGCAGCAATTACTATTATATTTCCCATAGTTTGTAGGCGCTATAACTTTTACGCAAACCAATTAATATATATTGGGATTTTTTTAACAAAAACATGTAGCAGAATACATATTGGCCTAAATTTATGAAGAGTTTTTTTTTTCTAATTTATTGGATATGCTTTATAGCAGAAAGTAAAATATATATATATTTTTTTTCAAAATCGTCAGTGGTGTTTTGTTTAAAGCGCAACAAAAAATAAAAACCGTAGAGGTGATCAAATACCACCAAAAGAAAGCTCTATTTGTGGGGTAAACATTACATAAATTTTATTTGAGTACAGTGTAGCGTAACCATGCAATTGTCAGTTAACCACTTCAGCCACGGAAAATTTGGCTGCTCAATGACCAGGCCATTTTTTGCGATATGCAACTGCGTCGCTTTAACTCACAATTGTGCGGTCGTGCGACGCTGTACACAAACAAAATTGATGTCCTTTTTTCCCACAAATAGAGCTTTCTTTTGGTGGTCTTTGATCATCTCTGCGGTTTTTATTTTTTTGAGCTGTAAACAAAAAAAGAGCAACAATTGTGAAAAAACACAATATTTTGTACTTTTTGCTATAATAAATATCCCCAATTTTTTTTTAAAAAAAGCTAATTTTTTCCTTGGTTTAGGCCGATATGTGTTCTTCTACATATTTTTGGTAATTAAAAGCACAATAAGCGTACATTGATTGGTTTGCGCAAAAAGTTATAGTGTCTACAAAATAGGGGAAAGATTTACGGCATTTTTATAATTTTTTTTTTACTAGTAATGGCGGTGATCAGCGATTTTTATCGGGACTGCGACATTATGGCGGACAGACACATTTTTGGGACCATTGACAATTATACAGCTATCAGTGCTATAAAAATGCACTGATTACTGTGTAAATGTCACTGGCAGGGAAGGGGTTAACACTAGGGGGCAATCAAAGGGTTAACTGTGTTCCCTCATGTGTGTTCTAACTGTAGGGGGAGGGGACTGATTAGAGGAGATGACAGATCGTTGTTCCTAGTTAGTAGGAACACATGATCTGTCTCTCCTCTCCTCACAGAACAGAAATTTGTGTGTTTACACACACACGTCCCTGTTCTGGCTCTCGTGCCCGCGATTGCGCATGGCTGGCGGTCATCGCGACCGACGGCCATACACTTTGGCACCCCCGCAGTGCAGCGGGTGTCTGCTATCCCTGCTTAAAGGGCCAACGTACAGCTACAATGGTTCGCAGGAATGTGCCGACCTGCCACACACGGTGGCTGGTCGGCAAGTGGGTAAAGTAACGCAGTGGCTGGTCTTCAGCTATACCCTGTGCCTTGCTTGTGTCCTCCATGTCTTCTGTTACTAACATGACTTGCCTCTGACCTGATTCTGGATTCCGTTCATACTTCTGCGCATTGATTCTTGACCTCTGCTCTGTTTATGGCTCTGATCCTGCCTATGCCACTGTACCTTTCTGCCTGCCTACTGCTGACCCCTGTGACCACGCTTCTGCTTCTGAGTCAGCTCTACACTATTACCAAGTGCCCATCATCTGCTAAGGTATGCTGCCAGCTCTTCCCAAAAAATGGGCTGCCTTAAAGTGATTGTAAAGGATATTTTGTTTTGTGGTAAAATAATAAAGATTTAATATTCACCTACTCTGCGCAATGATGTTGCACAGAGCGATCCCTTACCTTCTCTTTGATAATCCCTTCCTGTACACTCCTTCCTCCTCCAAGTGCCTCCTTAATAAGCTAGGTGCTATGGTGGCACCCATATCTGGTGTTCCCGAGCCAGGCTGTGTTCGTTTATAGACACAAATAGCATTGTTAAGCAAAGCCCCTGCTCCTCCTCACAGGAGTCTGACTGACAGCAGCAAGGGATTATCACTCCTGCTGCCTGATGGTGGATTACATGGGGTCAAGGGTGTCTCCTGTGAGACCAAGAAGTGAGAGGATCGGTGCTGCAGATGGGACAGTATTCACCGCTCCTAAATCGCCCCTTCCCATTGAAAACAATGGGGCAGAGCTGCAAACCCACCAGCAAACCCGCCAAATAGCGCCGCTAAAACAATGCTAAAGCGGCGCTAAATATAGCGCCGCTTTACCGCCAGCGCCCGCCCGCCTCAGTGTGAAAGTAGCCTTATACAGGGAATGCATTAAAGGATAAGTTCACCTTTGGGAACATGTTACATGTTCCACCTATTTTTAGGGATGAAACATGTAACACGTTCCCATCACTGCAGCTGCTCTCTGACCCACCACCTCTAGTGACAACGAGCCAGGGATCTTTTCTCTGAACTTGGTGTCACAATTTTAAGAAAAATAAGATGTTTCGGGGGGCACACCCTAAAAGATGCATTAAAGATGGTGCAGCCATAAGACCATAGAACAAAACAAAATATTACAGCACACACATGTAAAAAAGACATTTACCTCCTGCAAGGCTATTTAAAACACCTAAACATTTAAAAAAAAAAATGGGGATTTGGTCACACCATATTGCTATATGGTGCTTAAGCCCACTTACTACGACAAAGTACCCCATAGTTAGTGGGTCCTACGCTAGTCATAGAATGGGAGATCCTGCTTCTCTGAATCATGGGAGACATACACTCCTCTATATGGGAGAACTAAAGGACTCCACCTATGACACAGGTGGACACGAATGAGAGGCAATGATGAGGGAGTGGGGTGCTCCATCCCAAAAGAATTTGGTCAGAATCCATACAATAGACAAACAAGATATTTGGGGGGCACACCCTAAAAGATGCATTAAAGCTGGTGCAGCCATAAGACCATAGAACAAAACAAAATATTACAGCACACACATGAAAAAAAGACATTTACCTCCTGCACGGCTATTTAAAACACCTAAACATTTTCAATTTTTTTTAAAGAAAAATGCGGCCATGCGGGGCTTAGGGTGACCACGTGTCCCAGATTGCCCAGGACAGTCCCGCAATTAGCAGGACTGTCCCGGGTCCCAGGAACCTTCATTCTGGGACAATATAGAATGAAACTGACAGAGGAGCAAACCCCGCCTTAGCGCTGGAGCTTGCTCTGCCTCCACCTCCATCTGAGGCTCTACTGGCCACTGGTTGCTAGAGCCGCGTGGCGTCACGTGATGTCACGGCCGCGACTCCCCTGCCCAGCATTCAAAGCAGAGGAGGAGTTAACTTCCTCCTCCTCCATGCCTGGTCTCCACCACGGATGTCCACCCACCTCCTCTATTTTCTGGTATGTGACACTACATCTGGGCAAGATCGACAATTTTGAAGAAAAAAAAAAATGTACTTTCTGCTATAAAACATATCCAATTAAAAAAAAATGTAAAAATAAATCTAATTTCTTCATCAATTTAGTCCAATATGCATTCTGCTACATATTTTTGGTTAAAAAAATCCCAATAACCGTATATTGATTGATTTGCACAAAAGCTATAGCATCTACAATCTATGGGATAGATTTATGGAATTTAGTGATCCATCACAGTGCAGCCACCCTGTAGCAGTAAATGTGCATGGGGTACATGGGGGCCCCTGCAGCCCCCCCCCCCCCCAACAGAGGGATCATGTGTGGATAAAGCATGTGATCAGTGCAGTGGGTGGGGGGAATAACTGAAGCTGATCTTTTGTAACTCTCTCTGCAGCAGCTGAAAGCTGGCATCTCCTACTCCAGCTGCTGCAGTGAGAGCCACAAAACATCAGCTTCAGTTACTTGCCTGTGTGGTTGTGGCTTGAGTGTGGGTGGGGACACAGGGGGCCCTGTGATCTACTATTTACCAGGGACCCCATGAGTTATTAGTCCGTCCTTGATCTGGCGGCAGGCTATGGGTGGCAAGTGGCACTGCATCTAGTGGCAGGCTATGGGTGGGAAGTGACACTGCATCTGGTGGTAGGCTATGGGTGGCAAGTGACACTGCATCTGGTGACAGGCTATGGGTGGCAAGTGGCACACTGTATCTGGTGGCAGGCTGCGGGTGGTCAGTGACACTGCATCTAGTGGCAGGCTATGGGTGGGAAGTGACAGTGCATCTGGTGGCAGGCTATGAGTGACAAGTAGCACACTGCATCCGGTGGCAGGCTGCGGGTGGCAAGTGACAATGCATCTGGTGGCAGGCTATGGGTGGGAAGTGACAGTGCATATGGTGGCAGGCTATGGGTGGCACGTGGCACACTGCATCTGGTGGTAGGCTGTGGGTGGCAAGTGACACTGCATCTGGTGGCAGGCTGCGAGTTGCAAATTACACTGCATCTGGTGGCAGGCTATGGGTGGGAAGTGACATTGCATCTGGTGGCAGGCTATGGGTGACAAGTGACAATGCATCTGGTGGCAGGCTATGGGTGGACAGTGGCACACTGCATCTGGTAGCAGGCTGCGGGTGACAAGTGACACTGCATCTAGTGGCAGGCTATGGGTGAGAAGTGACAGTGCATCTGGTGGCAGGCTATGGGTGGCAAGTGGCACACTGCATCTGGTGGCAGGCTATGGGTGGACAGTGGCACACTGCATCTGGTGGCAGACTATGGGTGGGAAGTGACAGTGCAGCTGGTGGCAGGCTATGGGTGGCACGTGGCACACTGCATCTGGTGGTAGGCTGCGGGTGGCAATTGACACTGCATCTCATGGCAGACTGCGAGTGCCAAATGACACTGCATCTGGTGGCAGGCTATAGGTGGCAAATGGCACGCTGCATCTGGTGGCAGGCTGCGGGTGGCAAGTGACAAACTGCATCGGGTGGCAAGTGACACACTGCATCTGGTGGCAGGCTATGGGTGTCCAGTGGCACACTGCATCTGGTGGAAGGCTGCGGGTGGTCAGTTACACTGCATCTGGTGGCAGGCTATGGGTGGGAAGTGACAGTGCATCTGGTGGCAGGCTATGGGTGGCACGTGGCATGCTGTATCTAGTGGTAGGCTGCGGGTGGCAAGTGACACTGCATCTGGTGGCAGTCTGCGGGTGGCAAATGACACTGTATCTGGTGGCAGGCTATGGGTGGCAAGTGACACACTGCATCTGGTGGCAGGCTGTGGGTTGCAAGTGACAAACTGCATCGGGTGGCAAGCGACACACTGCATCTGGCGCCAGGTGACAGTGGCAAGTGACACACTGCATCTGGCGGCAGGCGACAGTGGCAAGTGACACCCTGCATCTGGTGGCAAGTGACACACTGGATCTGGTGGCAGGCAACGCTGGCAAGTGACAAGTTGCATCTGGTGGCAGGCGACAGTGGCATGCTTCATCTGGTGGCAAGTGACAAGCACAGGGTTCCCATTGTTCCCAATATCTGGTGGCAGGCTATGGGTGGCAAGTGACACGCTGCATCTGGCGGCAGGTGATGGTGGCAAGTGACACGCTGCATCTGGTGGCAGGCGACAGTGGCAAGTGACAAGCTGCATCTGGTGGCAGGCGACACTGGCATGCTTCATCTGGTGGCAAGTGACAAGCACAGGGTTCCCATTGATTCCGCATTATAGTGAGTTGAACTATTTCATTTTATATTACAATGTAGTAATATAAATATCTGGTGGGAGGCTATGGGTGGGAAGTGACACTGCATCTTGTGGCAGGCTATGGGTGGCAAGTGGCACACTGCATCTGGTGGTAGGCTTCCTGAGCTGGCTATTTAATTTCTCTCACCTGCTTCTGAAAGAAGCTTCCAGAATAAAGGGCAGGGAGATTCAATTAGCCAGCATGAATATTTATCAGCCAATCCCTGGAAGGAGATGTCCAGAAGGTGGCCGGAGAGGTGATAAATATTTGGAGGGCCTGAGCAGAGTGTTCTTTCCTCTGCAGGGAGGGTTACAGTTTTCCTGGGGCTGCTGTCCATATGAGAGAGCTGCTGAGAAATAAGATTGCAGTCTGGGCCTTGGCAGGAGCTGGTCTGAGGGCCTGGTGAACATTGTTGATAGATGATTTGCTGGAGGGCACCATCCTGAAGTCCTGGTCTAGAGAAGGAACTTTCGTCTCCCTCAATAAGGATCTACATGTGGGGGCTGTGTGGCAGACTGCTCCTGTGATAGACTTTGTGAAAAAGACCTGATTTGAGACTGTAGTGTGTGTGTGCGCCTGTTCCTGAAAGGAAGGTTGTCCTCCTATTGATTGATCATTTTGTTTTGGATTACCTTGGGATCCTTGCCTGTTCTAGTTATTCAGCAATTAAAGTAATGTATTTATTAAGCAATATACGGTATTTATTTTAAGTATTTCAGATCACTTACATAGGGTATATGAAAAGCGATACACTATCTTTTACAATTATTTTGTTCTGAGTTGGTGAATAAACAGGGGTGGAAGCTGCTTTTCTTTTTTACATCATTTTTTTTCAAACTGTGGTTTCTATAGGCAATGCAGGGATTTACTTTTTTATTTGTTATTGATTTATTGATTTATTTTGCTACAATGCAATTAGAGCAGGGGTCTCCAAACTATGGCCCTCCAGTTCAGAGTTTTACAATGCCTCATGGGATGTGTATTTCTGCAACAGCTGGAGGGCCGTAGTTTGGAGATCCCTGCCGTAGAGGAATTAGATTTGTGAATCAGTCAGCTCATCTGAAAATCTATGTATGTAAATTCATAATTCAGAGCACCTTTGTATTTTGTAAATCAGTTTGTGTGGCTTCCACAATCACAAAAATAAATACTGACATACTGATATATGTAGAATGTAAGTGTCTTTGTCTTTCACAGAATTTTGTCTGTCTAATAAACATCATGTTCAGCATCTAGAAATACACAGGATATTCTATAATTACCCCACAACGATGGTCACTATACCCACAGTAATGATAAAGCAGTGCATTACGGAAATATGACAGTTACTTAAAACACATAGTTAAATATAGCACAATACCTGGAAATGGATATAGAGGATGTCCCTGAAGACTTTTATTTTCCCCAGCAAATAATGAAATTATAATAATTACACAGACCCCTGCATGGCACCTTGCAATCGTTATGAAATGTGCACAGATCAAGAACTGTTAAAGACCTCCAGGACAAAGCCAGTGTTAAAATTGCATAAAATCATATGTGTTCTTGGAGAGAGTAATGGCTGCTTTGTTGCACCAAAGCAGGGTGCTTCCTAATGCTTGATTCACACCTTTGCATTTTTAGTGCTTCTTGTATTTTTCAGATTTGCTCTACAGAACGTGTTCCATAGGAAATAATGTTAAATGGTCTGTAGTGCAAATCTGCAAAATGCAAAAAGCAATAAAAATGCATAGGTATGACACCTCTGCAGGTTGCAGTTTAAATATTGCAGGTGCATTTTGTGTTTTCATTACACACTTTTGATTCATTGAAGTCTATGGAACCAAAAACCAGAAAAAAGTCCCTGGCCTTTTCCATAAAATGCACAAGTGTGAACTAAATCCATAGGAAACCATGTTAAATGGACTGTAGTGTGTTTCTGCAAAACTGAAAACGCACTAAAAAATGCATAGGAGTGAACCAGGCCTAAGACTGGCTTTCTTTTCTGCTATAGAATGAACATATTATGGAACATTGTTTTTCTTCCATACAGATAAAACTAAAACATGATAAACTGTGCATTTGGACACATTTGGATTTCTGCCAGACATATCGTTTGATGGCCAAATAATAAAATTTTAGTCTCATCTGACCACAACACCTTTTTCCACGTGGCCTCAGAATCTTATGCCGCGTACACATGATTGGAATGTCCGTCAGAAAAAGTCTGATGGGAGCTTTTTTTCGTATATTCCGACCGTGTGTATGCCCCATCTGAATTTTTCCGTTGAAAATTCAGACGGACTTAGATAGAGAACATGTTCAAAATTTTTCCGACGGAACTAATTACTACTGGGAAACCCGCTTGTCTGTATGCTGTTCCGAGGTACCAAAAACGACGCATGCTCTGAAGCAAGTACGAGACGGAAGCTATTGGCTACTGGCTATTGAACTTCCTTTTTCTAGTCCCGTCGTACGTGCTGTACGTCACCGCGTTCTGGACGGTCTGGCTTTGGTGTGAACGTGTGTATGCAAGAGCTCTTGAGAGAAACCTTCACAGTTTATTCCGACGGCAAAACTGCTTGTGTGTAGGCGGCATTAAAGGTGCATTTAAGGTGGTCAGATGAGACTATACAGTAATTGAACTATTTGGCCTCAACACCAAATGTTATGTCTGGCAGAAATCAAATACAACTCACCATCCAAATCGCACCTTTCCTAGAGTAAAGTATGGAGGTGGTAATATCCTATTATAGGGGTGCTTCTCTGCAGCAGGGACTGGAGCACTTGTCAGGATAGAAGAAAAATGGATGGGGCAAAATACCATTAAATTCTTGAGGAATATTTGCTGCCCTCTGCCAGAAAGTTGTAAATGGGAAAAAAGGTTTACCTTCCAACATGACAATGACCCAAAGCACACAGCAAAAACGACCACACAGTGGTTGAAGGAGAAAAAGATGAATGTCCTTGCAGGGCCTAGCCAGAGCCCAGACTTTAACCCCATTGAATATCTGTGAAATGACTTGAAGACAGCAGTCCACAAACGATCACCATCAAATTTAACTGAACTTGAACAGTTCTGCAAAGAAGAATGGGCTAATACTGCAAAGTCTAGACGTGCAAAGTTAGTGGAGACATATCCCAACAGACTAAAGGCTGTAATTAAAGCAAAATGTGGTCCAACAAAATATTGACATAAGGGGTGATTCTGTTTTTGTATTTATTTAATTTTTTTTTGACATGTTTGTGTTATATCTTTCACTTGGATGTTATAAGTTGCACTAGTAAATACAGCTGGATAAATCAAAAACTGTGTCTGTCTTCATTTCAAGCTGCAAAGCAACAAGATGTGATTATTTTAAAGGTGGGTGATTCTTTTCTATACCCACTGTACCTGTCTAGGCATGTTTGAATTTCGTGCATGCTGCCCCATAGAATGCACACAAGACACTTTTTACAAATCAGTTTCTTTCTCTGTATGAGAGTTGGTCTTAATCAGCTCCACTTTCATAAGAATGCTTAATTAATTTGGCACAATACATTAACAAGAGTGATTAATGCCAGAAAAGTGGTGCAGCAGCTGTATTGAATTCCCCCCATTACTATCTGCATCCAAGATCGACCAGGGGTTCATTTCGTACGTAACCACTCAGAAGATCGGTTACATGTGAACAGCAGCGACCCCATACATTCATTTGTATGAAGTACAATCTGACAGCCTCAGTGGCAGTGCGTTGAGAACCGCTGTCAAGAATCTGCTGATTCTCTTTGATGGTCACTTCTGTGCGGCCTAAATGTAGCCCTTCTGAAAAAGATCACCAAAAAAATTTAAATTGTAACTTGTTCATAGTGATCAAACACATTTCATTTTTTATCCTCTATGAAGATGAAACAAGTATTCTGATTGGTCAATACAAGCAACATCTACGTTTTGATGCCCACTTTCCTTTCTCTTGTTTTTTTCATAAGAAGCCTCCAAAGTCTTCCTCCTTGTTTGTAAATCTGTGCAGAATAATTTCATCTGTTAGACAGAATCCCATTTCCTCTTCCTTTCCGAGGCATTGCAGTGCATTCTTCTCCTCTTCCCGTACAGCCGGCTGACTGTACATACCAAGTCATTTGCTCACCTACACAGTCATGCTTTCTCACAAATGTTTGATGTCCTTCTTACTGTATTCATGTATGGGGAAAAGCAAAAGGCCTGCAGGATATGTTTTTATTTATAATTGTGTTGCTGGTTAATTCTCTTCACATGGCACCTCTTTTTTGTTTTATTTGCATAACCATTTGGTAATAAGGTATAATTAATTTATTAAAACCTAAAGCTAGCTATTTGTCAGTGCTACTGGTGGAAAAAAAAGCACCAGATAACAGAAGTACAAAACACAAACCAACGCAGTGGTCAAGATGAGAAATCATTTTCAGTGTATGAAAGCCCACGTAATTTGAAATATAAACAGAAACTGTTCAAATATTAAATGTTACATCATTTTTACTATGGCTGTAATAGCGCAGTGTTACATGATTTTTACATAAAAAATATAATCTATACGTATTAATATTTCACTAACTGGACTAAAACTGGGATCAAAGTAAACATGTGCACACCGATTCCATTACTTTATTCCAGTGCCGATTACATAAAGTAATCCTAATGGAATAAAGCTATGAGTACACAATCCAATCACTGATTTATTTTTTTTTTACAGGTTTCTATTCGACATGCAATCATTGTCTATGGAATTAACAGAAATCACTTTATCTCAGGGGTGGAGGGCTAATGAAATTTGTTCTATAATACCTTTGTGACTGATCAACTATTCTCTTGACAATGATCCACCTGTACTGTCAGCCCTGATTTAAATGCAGCCCTACTCATGATAACAACTGCCACCCATCATCTAACATACTTTTGGGTGTGTCAGATTCTGGCCCCTGCTTCATTACTGCGTCCTGTAGGTGCTGGCAGAAAGATCTGTGTGGGGGACACGGGCATGTCAGACGCGCTCCGCAGGAAAGCAAAGATTCCATTATTAGGCATTAGACCAGGTAAGTAAAAACCCTCTTTCTTTACAGAAGACGTGTATGAATACGGCCAAACACAAAATAGTAAACTTATTTAAAAATTCTGGGATTTTTTCTTCTGTACAGCTCTGTTTGGTTCACTCTTTTTGTGACTAACAGTCTCTGTTAGATCAGCAGCAGCCCTTTACAGGCCAGGAACTCTCAGTCTCTTGGGAAAAGTAGAACATTTGTTGTGAGATGCATCCTGGAGTATCTCCAACTCGCTTGTAAACACCGGTCCCAGCTCTACTTCTGCAGGAAATGTTGAACGACCTGTCTGCATCTTTATCAGCCCACCTCACCAGTCTACCCTACTGACTCACTTGAGAGCTTCCAGGGCAAGGTTTGTGGAAAGACAAGCACACCGCTGTCTTCAAGAGAGACCTGTTACATGTGGCAGTCTCTCCCCTTGTCAGTCCCTGCACCGTGCTGATGTATTCACTCTGTCCCTGCTTTCGCTGCCTCTCAGGAAAGCCAACTTCTCCTGTGGTAGGATCCCTCCAGGCCAGTACCCAAGCCACAGTCCTAGGCACAGCACCCCCCCCCCCCCCGCAAACTAGGGGGTTCGCCACATAGGCCACCGATAGTCTCCTCAGCACTGCATCTCCATCTTCCACCTGACTCCCTGCCCAGCATGACTCATGTCTATTTAAGGGCTTACTTAGTCCCCTGCCAGGCCCACCTTCTGGGGATTGGCTAAGGGCCCTTAAATATGCAGAACAGCCCCTCCTAGCCCTCCCACCCTCTACTTTCCAGAACATTCTCCAACATTCTAGAACCAGGAGGAGGCACCGGGGAGCTGTTGTATGAGTCATGCTGCACTGAATTCTAATAACCCTGACCCAAATTCAGACTCACAGGATTATTCATGAGTCAGGATAAAGTTTGCCTACTCTCACACTAGTAGCACACACTAGAGGGTGCTACACTTGCAAAAATGTGTTTACACTTAGCGAACACATGAGGCAGAAAATATTTGACAGTTTTTCTATACTAGACTTTTCTGAGTTTTAACTTCCCAAAGAATACTCTTCACAATCACGCCTTATCCAGGTCATCAGTTTTCAGCAGCACTTATATTTGTGATCAACTATTTTCAAGGATGATACATAGGGTAAAATTAGAACATATCTGACAAGCACCTTGAGAATTTAATTGAGAATTGCTATTATATCAATGCAAACATATATTGATGCGTTAGTTTATCAAAAACAGTGTCAAATATTGCACTAGTTTTTTGGAGCCCAATTTTACATCTGTACATTGTGGATTGTTGTTCTGAAATTTTGTATCAGTAAAGGTGATTTTATAAAAGTGTGGCCAACCAGATTTTTCTTCACACCTGGGGGATTGAGTCATAATGGATACTGCAACTTACCGGCTTCAGCAGGGAAGACAGAGACTAAAGATGCAGTCACGTGCTGTGAAACGTGAAAAGTCATATGCAGTCACATGAGGGATATAGCATACAGCTAATGCTTTCATGCCATCATAGGAGCTTAATCATAGCTCAAATGATATAGCTATATCATTTGAGCTATAATTAAGCACCTATGATGGTGTAAAAAACAATAGCTGTATGCTATATCCCTCATCTGTACATTGTGGATTGTTGTTGTGAATTATGCATCAATAAAAGTGATTTTACGGAATTGGGGCTAACCAGATTTTTTTCACATCGGGACTTCTGTGATAAACTAGGCTAGCACTCATCAGTGTGCAGTGGATGTGGGATAGGTGAAGACTTACCTTGAGCGGTGTTTCACTTTCCCAATCCCCCAGGTCTCCCCAAACCCCCAAAAATGTAACCCACTACTGTGATGAAAAAAAAAAGTTTTCACTAACACAGTTCTATTTGGGTATACCATGTTAAGTGAAAAAAAGAGGAAAGAAATAAAACTAGGCTCACTTATCTCCTTCCAACCCAGAGCAATGAGTTTCCAAACAGATTAACACATGCTGGCACTGTGATTAATCACAATAGGAGAGAAATATATAATCTGGCTGCCACTTAAACTGAAAAATAAATGAATATGAGATACAACAGTCTGTCACATTAAACAAACAAATGTGAAAAGACACATAATATCAAAGCGGCGCTCCTGTCAAATTGCTGAGAATTGATACTATGTACTATGATACAATTGCATATAGGGTAAATGCACATAAAGTCGCTAAACATTAAATCGCAGATCTGACAAGTGGATAAACGTGAAGGTAAAGTTCGTGGCTAGCTTCATAAGTGAATAAAGAAGTGGAGATGGTCGGATAGTGTACCAATCACCATATTCAGACCCGTGCTCCACACGCCCCTCTGGGGTTCAAACTCAGCACAAAGTTGCAGATAATAAGCATTCACGATCTCCCACTGATTTACTGCTGGGCCGGCTTGGAAATCCACATCATCAGCGTATATAAGGAAAAAAGACAGGATCCACATAGAGTAGTACTATTTTCCAAAGGATTTATTAAAGATGTGTGTTGTCCAAGTTGTATATAAAAAAAACCTTGCTGTTTCACATAACTGCCGTCAATATCCTCTCATCCAGTGACTTAGTGTCAGGTTTCCAAGCTGACAGTGTTCAGCCAAAGGAACGAAAATGGATCGGAAATGCCAAAAAGCCGTGCGGGAGACACTGTAAACCAGCGAGCCGCTCAGTACAAATCCTTCCCAAAGACTATGCTGGACATTAGAGCGCAGTATATGTAGATCTTTTCAATACACCATGAGATCATTCCCTGATCGATTTCGTCTTTCCGACTTTATCAAAGGGGTTTGACCTCATGGCATGGCGTGTCAGAATAAATAGTGTTGTGTGAAGGCAATTAGTGTTAACTCCTTGTATCCCTCTCAGTTGCCATGTTAAACAGGTGCACTCCACAACCTGAGAGTTCCAAAGGAAACAAGGAGGTCAAATAGATTACTAATTTGAACCGGCATTAAGTCAAAGGATCACAGAATCTACAAAAATCATGTACATCATTATTAATAACACCTCTCTCACACAACACTCTATACCAAACACAAATTAATTAAAATGCATTAAAATAGGTGGTACGCTTTACTCTTAATATTCCTAGACTAAAATATAGTGTATATTCACTAGGATCATTCACAGTACAACTTATATCAAAAATAGAAAATAAAAACCTCTCTTGTTATTTCTGAATAACTGAAACAGAGGATTTACTCGGAATAAAAATTACAGTGTCCAAAGCATTAAACAAAGTCAGCCCCGTGTCAAGAAAAAAGGAATAGATAAAAAATTAAAATCTAAAAAATTAATAATCTCTAATAAAACAGTTCAAATCGAGATCCACATTTAACCCTCTAGGAGCAAGGCTATCTGTTAAATAGATCCACTCCGTTTCCTTTTTGGATAATACTCTCACCAAATTGGTACCCCTCCAAGAGGGTTTATTGTGGTCTATACCCCAAAATTTAAGACCAGCAGGGTTCTGATTATGGTAGATTTTAAAATGTAAAGATAAATTATGATCTTTAAAACCAATGCGTATATTATGAATGTGCTCTGCTACATGTATTCTCAAAAGGCGTTTGGTTCTTCCAATATATAATAAGCCACAAGGGCAAGTTAGGGCATACACTACATGTATCGTATTGCATGTCATAAACTGTTTAATCATGAACTCTTTGTTATTGGAAGGGGAAAAAAAGGTCTTTACCCCTCTATGTGGTCTGCTCACTTCCCTGCAGGCTTTACATCTCCTGCAGGAAAAAAACCCCTCCTGGTCCCAAAAAGTGGGAAGATGGCTGGGGGGGGTCAAGGACCTTTTTTACTACAGCATCTCCGTAACTACGACCTCTACGGTATACAAACTTTGGTTTAGCTGGAAGGACCGTAGCCAGAGATCTGTCCAAGAACAAGACATGCCAGTGTGTATTAAAAATATTTTTCTCTAAACTGAGAGTGAAACACCCATTCATGTTCCGTATTTTTAGGACCTAAGGTATCTTCTTTCAAACACTCATCCCTAGGGATCAGTCCAATTTCTTCTACCACTGCTTCTAAATGTTGTTTTTTTGTATCCTTTCTCCAGAAATCTATTTTTTAACACTGTAGACTGCGTTAGATAATCTTCAGATGTTGAGCAGTTCCTCCTCACCCTCATCATCTGGCCCTTAGGAATATTCCTGAGCTATAGGGGGTGTTGCCCACTGTGTGTGGGGAGGAAACTGTTCCTGTCAGTGGGTTTGAAATTTTTTGAAAAAATAGTTTGTAATTTAACCCCAGGCACGGTAAATGGTCACATCGCGGAAGTTAATTTCTTCCTTACTTCACTGGCTCGTAAGTTTTATATTGTTTACATTCTTGTTCAGATAATCCAAAAATGCACATAATGAAGGTTCAGGGCCAAATCATATCAGTAGGAGGTCATCGATATACCGTCTGTAGAAAAGGAGTTCACTCCTTCTGTTATGAAAGACGGTTTTGTCCTCTCACTCCCCCATTAAGAGGTTGGCAAGACTGGGCGCAAATTTTGCACCCATAGCCACACCTCTTTTCTGGGTATAAAACTTACTATGGAACCAAAAATAGTTGTGACTTAAACAAAAGTACAACGCATTTCTCAAAAAACTTTTTGGGAGTGTGGAAGATCGTCCCTCTTACTAAGGGCCCAATTCAGAGCCAAGAGGGCATTCTAATTCTAATCTATACTGTGTGGTGGGGTCACCATTTAATTCCTGGTAGGTGCTACTATCCGATAATAATTCCGACAACTGGTCATTATAATATTGTTTGGCCATAATAACCACCCCGCCCCCCTTGTCCGCAGGTCTGATCACTATATCCTTTCTGGATTCAAGGGATTCTATTCCTTCTTTAATGTGTCTAGGATTTACATTTTTATTAGGAGTAAGTGCCTCCAAATCTCGTAATACCAGCCCCTTGAAAACCTCAAGATGTTGTGTAGTTGTATGGTTGTGGTTGAACAGTGACTTATTTCTCAGCCCACTGTCAACCGGAACTGACATATTACCATCTCTGCTTACAGGGTTTGAAATTTTATTAAGGAAGTGTTTTTTAATAATGATTTTTCTCATAAACTTATGTACATTAATATATGCATCAAACTTACACAGCGGTCTCTTCAGACCACATTTGAGGCCTTGGTGCAAAATATTCATTTCTTTATGAGAGAGTGTGGCTCCACTGATGTTAAAGATGCCACCTAATCTGTTACCCTCCTTCTTTTTCTGGACTCAGGATCCTGCTCTGCAGCCCCTTCTTCTCTCCTTTAGCCTTGGGATTGGAGGTATTGTCCTGTCCTTTGTGAATAATTTCTTCCATGAGGTCAAACCCCTTTGATAAAGTCGGCTAGACTAAATCGATTAGGGAACGATCTCATGGCGTATTGAATAGATCTACATATACTGCGCTCTAATGTCCAGCATAGTCTTTGGGAAGGATTTGTACTGAGCGGCTCACTGGTTACAGTGTCTCCCGCACAGCTTTTTGGCATTTCCGATCCATTTTTGTTCCTTTGGCTGAACACTGTCAGCTTGGAAACCTGACACTAAGTCACTGGATGAGAGGATATTGACAGCAGTTATGTGAAACAGCAAGGTTTTTTTTTATATACAACTTGGACAACACACATCTTTAATAAATCCTTTGGAAAATAGTACTACTCTATGTGGATCCTGTCTTTTTTCCTTATATACGCTGATGATGTGGATTTCCAAGCCGGCCCAGCAGAAAATCAGTGGGAGATCGTGAATGCTTATTATCCGCAACTTTGTGGTGAGTTTGAACCCCAGAGGGGCGTGTGGAGCACGGGTTTGAATACGGTGATTGGTGCACTATCCGACCATCTCCACTTCTTTATTCACTTATGAAGCTAGCCACGAACTTTACCTTCACGTTTATCCACTTGTCAGATCTGCGATTTAATGTTTAGCGACTTTATGTGCATTTACCCTATATGCAATTGTGTCAATTCTCAGTACTTGTCAGATCTGCGATTTAATGTTTAGCGACTTTATGTGCATTTACCCTATATACCATGTTAAGTGGTCACACACTGAAGCTATGTATCAAATCTCTGCAGATTTGGAGAAAATGGGTATTTATCAGGGATGCTACAAGTTCTTTTTTTTATCACAGATATATTTATTCTAAAACTATTCATGATGGGTTATGTTACATGTCCACAGTCCATAGTCCATATGAGTTAAATGTAATTAATTATTGTATATACTGTATAAATGGTGCAGCTCTATTCTCATACAATCCGCTCCACTGCGCATACAATGTATCACACTAAATGAATCTGTGACTTGATGAAACAAAAATAACAAAGTGCAATAAAATAAACCTATAATAAAAGTCTTTATAATGTGTATTAATCCAACGCTGTGCTCCTCAACAATCTTCTCATATAAAGCAAGCGAGTGTTTCCACCACCAGGTGAATTGTGCTTTCACCTCACTCTTATTAATCACAGGCTTTTCTTTCTTACAGCTTCAGCCAATCCCTTAGGGATGGATATCTCCTCTCTTATCCTTGGATATGGTTTTCCCCTCTCAAAAGCTTTTCATATGGATCACATGAAATAGAAAGGCAACTGCATGTATTTTATTGGGATTTTATATGATAGACCAACACAAAGTGGCACATAATTGTGAAGTGGAAGGAAAATGATAAATGGTTTTCAACATTTTTTACAAATAAATATCTGAAAAGTGTGACGTGCGTTTGTGTTCAGCCCCCCTGAGTCAATACTTTGTAGAACCACCTTTTGCTGCAATTACACCTACAAGTCTTTTTGGGGATGTCTCTACCAGCTTTGCACATCTAGAGAGTGAAATCATTTTTGCCCATTCTTCTTTGCAAAATAGCTCAAGCTCTGTCAGATTGGATGGGGAGCGTCTGAACAGCAATTTTCAAGTCTTGACACAGATTCTCATTCTCAATTGGATTTAGGTCTGGACTTTGACTGGGCCATTCTAACACATGAATATGCTCTGATCTAAACCATTCCATTGTAGCACTGGCAGTATATTTAGGGTCGTTGTCCTGCTGGAAGGTGAAAATCTGCCCCAGTCTCAAGTCTTTTGCAGACTCTAATGCTGCGTACACACGTTCGGAATTTCCGACAACAAATGTTTGAGAGCTGGTTCTCAAATTTTCCGACAACAAAACTTGTTGTCGGAAATTCCGAGCGTGTGTGCACAATTCCGACGCATAAAATTCCACGCATGCTCAGAATCAAGCAGAAGAGCTGCACTGGCTATTGAACTTAATTTTTTTCTGCTCATCGTACGTCTTGTATGTCACGGCGTTCTTGCCATTCAGAATTTCCGACAACATTTGTGTGACCGTTAGACATGTGCATTCGTTTTTGTCCGAATTTCAGGTATTTTCGTTATCGTTTTAACAAACGATAACGAAAGTGCAAAATCCGAAAAATGAAAGATCCGACATAAACAAATGCTTTATTTTCGTTTTCGTGCTACAACAGTTCGATATAGATAGGAGATTCGACATGACGCTGACAATAGCGAGTTGTGTTCATCAAACCTGTGGTCGAATGTGCCCAACCTTAGCTCTATTAGTCCAAGATTATTCTACACAGAGAGAAAAGATTCGACATAGAGAGAAAAGATTTGACGTAGGGGAGAAAAGATTCGACGTAGGGGAGAAAAGATAAATAAAAATAATGATGATGATGAATGTTATTGGCTGATTGTAACCAAAGAGGAGGAGCAGTAAAATAGCTAGTACTAAGTACACATGTACTTTGGCTTATGGTGTCTGTTGAAAGTTCTAAGAAGATTCGACGAAGCAGGTAAACTATACGGCATCATACAGTTTAGCTGCTCCGTCGAATCTTCTTTGAACATTCGACAGATACCATAAGCCTTCAATGACAGATTCGACCTTAATTTGGATTTTCGGACGAATGCAATTTTTTACGAAAAACGAAATAAATAAAAACTAATTTCGGGAGTAACTAAATAAATTTATTTTTCGGACGAAAACGAAATTCCAAAACAAAATATTTCAGTGTGCACATGTCTAGTGACCGTGTGTATACAAGACAAGTTTGAGCCAACATCCGTTGGAAAAAAATCCACGGTTTTGTTGTCAGAATGTCCGATTGTCTGTACGTGGCATAACAAGTTTTCTTCTAAGATTGCCTTGTATTTGGATCCATCCATCTTCCCATCAACTCTGACCAGCTTCCCTGTTCCTGTTGAAGAAAAGCATGCCCACAACATGATGGGGATGGTGTTTTCAGGGTGATGTACAGTGTTAGTTTTCCGCCACACATAGTGTTTTGCTTTTAGGCCAAAAAGTTCAATTTTGGTCTCATCTGACCAGAGTACCTTCTTTCCACATGTTTGTTGTGTCCTCCACATGGCTTCTCGCAAACTGCAATCGGGACTTCTTATGGCTTCTTATGGCTTTCTTTCAACAATGGCTTTCTTCTTGCCACTCTTCCATAAATGCCAGATTAGTGAAGTGCACAACTAATAGTTGTCCTGTGAACAGATTCTCCCACCTGAGCTGTGGATCTATGCAGCTCCTCCAGAGTTACCATGGGCCTCTTGGCTGCTTCTCTGATTAATGCTCTCCTTGCCTGTCAGTTTAGGTAGACGGCCATGTCTTGGTAAGTTTGCTGAAGACAAGCAGACTAATGCTGCGTACACACGACCGGACTTTCTGTGAAACTAGGTCCGACGTTCTTCCCGCCAGACTTTCCGGCGGACTACCGCTGGACTTTCTGAATGGACGGACTTGCCTACACACGACTGGACTTTCCGACAGGCTAGGTCCGCCTGTCTTCCCGACGGACTTTCGCCGGAGTTACGGCGGACTTTCAGAATGAACGGACTTGCCCACACACGGACAAGTCCGTGACTCGGGTACGATGGGACTAGAAAAGGAAGTCAATCTCGCTGCTTTTATCGGCGAGATTGACACCTTGCGAGGCCCATCGCGGGGCATACCAGGCCCTTAGGTCTGGTAGGAATTTTAAGGGGAACCCCCTATGCCGAAAAAACGGTGTGGGGTCCCCCCAAAGTCCATACCAGAACTGGAACACCGGGAGCAGAGGTTGAACACCGGGAGAAGAGGCCAGAGAGAGCAGAGAAGAACCAACCGGACGCTGGGATAAGAGGAACCGGAGGGACCCCCAAAGATGGAAGAAGACCCCCCCGGAGCTGTCTAATAAATTACTTTAAAAACCTGTGTAGTGTGTTTTATTATTGACACTTTTTCCCTAGGTAAATGGGTAGGGGTACCATGTACCCCATACTCATTCACATAGGGTGGGGGGCCGGGAACTGAGGGCCCTCTTATTATAGGGGGCGCCCGGATTCCGATAAGCCTCCCGCCCGCAGACCCCGACAACCAACGGCCAGGGTTGTCGGGAAGAGGCCCTTGTCCTCATGAACATGGGGACAAGGTGCTTTGTGGTGGTAGGGCCTCGCAGGGCCCCCCTCCCTCAAAGCACCCACCCCCCCATGTTGGGGGCATGCGGCCTGGTATGGTTCAGGAGGAGGGGGGGTTGCTCATCCCCATCCCCTTTCCTGAACAGCTGGGCTGCGTGCTCGGATTGGGGTCTGGTATGGACTTTGGGGGGGACCACACGCCGTTTTTTTGGCGTAGGGGGTTCCCCTTAAAACGCATACCAGACCTAAGGACCTGGAATGTCCCGCACTCGCCGCAATAGGAATTTTTTTTTCCTATTGCAGCAAGCGTGAGATGCAATACCCTGCCCTTGCGTCGTATCTGGTCCGTCGGACCAGCATACAGACGAACGGGCTTTCCATCAGGAACTGAGTCCGGCGGACTTACGACGGAAAGATTTGAAACATGCTTCATTTCTGAGTCCGGCGGACTTACGACGGAAAGATTTGAAACATGCTTCATTTCTAGGTCCAGCGGACTTTTGGGGAAAAAAAAGTCTGTGTGAGCCTACACATGATCGGATTCTGGTCTGCCGGACCAAGTATGCCAGAAAGTCCGCTCGTGTGTACGCGGCATTAGGACATGGATTACTGGTCTGATGAGACCAAGATAAACCTATTTGGTTCAGATGGTATCAAGCATGTCTCGGACCTAAACGCTATTGAGCATCTGTGGGGCATCCTTAAATGGAAGGTGGAGGAGCACAAAGTCTCTAACATCCACCAGCACCGTGATGTCGTCATGGAGGAGTGGTAGAGCACTCCAGTGGCAACCTGTGATGCTCTGGTAAACTCCATGCCCAGGAGGGTTAAGGCAGTGCTGGAAAATAATAGTGACCAGACAAAACATTGACACTTTGGGCCCAATTTGGACATTTTTACTTAGGGGTGTACTCACTTTTGTTGCCAGTGGTTTAGGCATTAACCGCTTGCCGACCAGCCACCGCAGTTATACTGCAGCAACATGGCTCGGCTGCGCGAATCGCCATCATGTTACGTCATTTCCAGATTTGGCCACTAGGGGCGCGCGCCCCCTGCTCACCCACGGAGCCGATGCGTGTGCCCTGCGGTCGCGATCACCGCCGGGCTCCCGCGATCGCTCGGGCACACCGAGAACCGGGATCTGTGTGTGTAAACAGACAGTTTCCGGTTCTCTGAGGGGAGAACAGACAGATCGTCTGTTCATACAGAGTATGAACAGCGATCTGTCATCTCCCCTACACAGTCCCCCACCTTTCAGTTAGAACACACACTAGGGAACACAATTAACCCCTTGATCGCCCCCTAGTGTTAACCCCTTCACTGCCAGTGACATTTTTACAGTAATCAATGCGTTTTCATAGCACTGATCGCTGTATGAATGCCAATGGTCCCACAAATGTGTCAAAATTGTCCGACGTGTCCCCCATAATGTCCCAGTCCCAATAAAAATTGCAGATCACCGCCATTACTACATTACATGGGACTGATGCATCTTCATTGAATTTTGATGAATGAACTTTACTTTTTCATCTACTTTTATCACTCAGGATATTTTTGACTCTTTTATGTCTATTCACATGTTTTATTATTTACTGTGCACTTAATTTATTCAAGTTTATTTTAGTTTTAAGCACTTTTTGATTGTGTTATGTGATTCACCAACTATGCACAGCATTAATGCACTCATATATTTATGCAAATAGTATATGAATCTAGATCTGTGACTATTTGATTGCTAGCGCAGGGGTGATCAAATACCACCAAAAGAAAGCTCTATTTGTGGGAAAAAAAGGATGTCAATTTTGTTTGGGTGCAACGTCGCACGACCGCGCAATTGTCAGTTAAAGTGACGCAGTGCCGAATCGCAGGAAGGGGGTAAAATCTTCCGGGGCTGAAGCGGTTAATGGCTGTGTGTTGAGTTATTTTGAGGGGACAGCAAATTTACACTGTTATACAAGCTGTACACTCACTACTTTACATTGTAGCAAAGTGTCATTTCTTCAGTGTTGTCACATGAAAAGATATAATAAAATATTTACAAAAATGTGAGGGGTGTACTCACTTTTGTGAGATACTGTATATATGTATTTCACTTGTAAAGACACAAGCAGACTCCTGACATGCAAAAAGTCCTCAAAAACACCCACTTGTGCTATTTGAAGACAGGATGTATCGTTGCTATATGCAACTTGCTAGCCGATGTGTAAAGCAGATAGATATGCAAATGAAGAAACCGAAAAGTTACAGGAAGCTCTGAAGGGAAAGAGGTGCTTTTGCAAAAATATGTTTTTAAGAGTTAATTTTTGTAAGAGGAAATATATTTTGTGACGTAATTGCCAATATGTATACACTGCAAAAGCTCATAAGCGACACACTTAACATGCTGATGAGGAGTCAGGTGGGGTGTCTGTTTTCCTAAGAAGTCCGTTGTCTAGTCTGTTGTTCCTGGTTTTCACACGAGGTGATTTTTTCCTGCTTCAATATCTTCATATGATGGCAACCCTGTATACATCTGCAGGCCTTGACTACTTTCTGTAGTATGTGCAGGGTCCCTGACTGCCTCCTGTGGTATGTCCATGGTCCTTTACTGCTTCCTGTATTATGTGTAGGGTCCCTGACTGCCTCTTGTAGTATGTGCACAGTCTCAGACCTCCTTATGTAGTATATGCATGGTCCCTGTAGTATGTGCATGGTCCCTGACTGCCTCTTGTAGCATGTGCATGATCCCTGACCATCTCCTGTAATATGTGCATGGTCCCTGACTACCTCCTGTAGTTTGTACACAGACCCTGACTGCCTTCTGTAGTATCTGCATGGTCCCTGACTGCCCCCTGTAGCATGTCCATGGTCCCTGACCACCTCCTGTAGTATGTGCATGGTCCCTGACCATCTTCTGTAGTATGTGCATGGTCCCTAACTACCTCCTGTAGTAAGTGCACGGTCTCTGACTACCCCCGTGGTTTGTGCATGGTCCCTGATTGCCTCCCGTAGTATGTGCACGGTCTCTGACTGCCTCATGTAGAGAGAGAAGCTCCCCTGCCTCTCTGAAGTCTGGCATACAGGGTGCGAATTCCTGCCTGAATGATATGTCTTGTAAGCAGGGAGCTCTGTGATGGGCGGGGAGAGTTGCTTTGAAGGAGGGATTTTTCTTGTGGGGGTGCTTACTGGACAAGTTGGGTAAGGGAAGGGGGTGTGCTTGAGTGAAGAGAGGTTTACTTTGGGGGCAGGAACCTTTGTAGAAGGAGTATTTTTTGAGGTAGATATTTTTGCTGTGGGGGATTGCTTTTGGGGTGGAGGTGTTTTGCAGTGGGAGATTGCTTAGGAGGGGATTTGTGCTGTGGTAGGATCTTGTCTTGGGGGTAAGAGATAGAAATATTTGCCTGGGGGGTAGGTTTGCTCTCGGGTGGAATCAATCCCGGGGGTAGGGGGATCTTGAGAAGGGAGAGATTTTTGCTATGAAGGCAGGGATATGGGGTTTGCTTGATGGGGGAAGTTGTTTGCTGGGGGTGGGGATTCCTAGGTGTAAAAGGACGAAATTTATGGGGGGGCAGATTTTTGCTTTAAATGAGTTGCTTAAGGAAAGGTGTGTTTTACTTTGGGGGGAAATTTTGCTTGGTGGGAGAGTATTTTTACTTCATGGGGGAGATTCTTGCTTTTAGGGCACTTCTTCTGGGAAGAGTTGCATTTGGCAATGATTTTTGCTTATTGTAGGTGGACCTAGGGTCGGGACAAGGGGTGGGCAGGTGGGGTGGCTGCCCTTGGTGCAATGACTTATTGTAGGGATGGGGGTGCCCTGTGACAGTTGCTTCTGTTACAAGACTGACAGGAGTAGTGACCTCAACATCACTACTAACTCTAAAGAAGGAGGGGGGGGGGCGCAGTTTGACATCTTTGCCCTGAGCGTTGGATGACCTTGTCCTGGCACTGGGTGGACTTTTAATGGAAGAGATTTGTTCTTGGGTGGGTGTGGGGGTATTTGCTTTGTGGGTTAAATTTATGCTAGGGAAGATTTTGCTTGCATTTGGGGGTTGGGGAAGAATGTTGGAAATGTTTACCTGAATGCCAGAAATCTGTGTTTGTGTTAGGGCTCATTCACACCAGTGAGCTTGTCAGGGAAGGCATGTCCATAGTGCAGATGAGTTTCTCACTGCATACATATGTGCAGATGGGCATAGGCGCATCTGTCACTAATGCTGGCATCAAGTGGGCTATTTAAACAGGCTTCAGTATAGGCTCATTGCTGTTTGGTCTGCAGCTTCTGTGTGTCATTCCTGATACCTATGTTGACCTCAGATCCTGATCCGGCTTACTTCTGACCTGTGTTTGTCTACTACCTGCCCCAACCTCTGCTTGTCCTTGGATTCTGCTTCTGCCACCTGTTTCTGCTTGATAAATCTCCCGTTGCTGATTTGATTTGGTTTACTTGATGGGGGAAGTTGTTTGCTGGGGGTGGGGATGCCTAGGCGACAAGTTGTAAAGCTCTCAATCTAGCAAGCTCTCATCTGGTTCCTGCTTCCAGCTGCCTACTACAGTCTGCTGCCTGCCAAGCTCTGTGCCAGCTCATCTACTACCACTATCTACTATCTACTGCTCTGCTGCCACATCCACCTGCTGACTGCTGCCACACAGACTACTGGACTGATTACAGGCACTCATACCTTGCCGTACTCCTCTGGCTGCTGTCTCACTACTAGTGGCAACTGAGCTTTACGAGAGGCCTTCCTCTACACGTCAGGCTCACTGACTAGGTACGTGACAGAGCTGCACCACTGAACACAGAATTTTTTTTTCCAGCACACCCCATTGCAACACAATGGTGTGAACTGATTTCCTAGGAAACAAGGCAAATTGCTTTTTCTTTGTGTTAGCACTATGCTGGGCAGAGGCAAGGTAATTTTTTAAACATTGCTAAGAGAAGGAGTTTCCTTGCTTCTGCTAAAAGCATCTTTTCTCTTCTTCCATAACAAGTTTTTTAAAGAAAACTTGTTAAACTTGTTAAAGTTTTTTGCTAAAGTTTTTTAACAAGTTTTTAATTAGTGTACACTGCCTGTGGCACATGTGCCGTCCAAAAGCAAAAGTGACATGTGACATGGAAACCAGAAGAAGTGGCAAAAAAGATGGAGGCACTGAAGGAGGAAGCAACAAAGCTTCAGCTCTGTCCTGTCATTGAAGGAGGGCAAACAGGCAGGTGGGCCTGCCATAATGTGCAGGCTACACAGCGCCATGCAACTGCATTTTTGTCTCAAGTAATCCTGACCTCTACTCTGTATAGTAGACTGTACATAGCATACTTCTAACACGCTCCCTGCCACACCCCCTTAAAGGAGAATTAACCCAAAAAAAAGGTTAAATAAATCCACAAGGGCTTTTTTTACCACTACTATTCCTTCATATTGGTTTTTAAAATGTACAAATGCAGCAATTTAGAAATTGGATGAAAGGTTTAGCACTGGGAAACACTTTTTTTTGAAAAATAAAAAGTGCATTTTATATACAACTATATAGATCAGACCAAAATGAGGGACAAATGAGGGGGAAAGAGGGATAGAGGGGCATTGCTCCAAATCAGGGACAGTTGGGAGCTATGCATACTCCTGATTCATTTACTCTATACATTACATACTCTTGACCTTTGCACTCTGAACGTAGGCTTAAGTTTTAAAGTCTTCCTGCTGTTAGTGATGTTTTTCCACACTTACATTATGCAGCAGCATGTTGAGTGCGCCACCTCATTCTTCTCCTTCGCATCCCAAATGTGTGTGTGTGTGTGTGTGTGTGTGGGGGGGGGGGGGGGGGGGGCAGCCCTACATATAGTGTTCCTTTTTTAAAATCACTTAAATTGAATTTGCACCTATTGTGCATAATGTAATATTGTACAATACATATTGCTAAAAGAATGAAGCACGTGTTTATTTTTCAGAAACACAGCTGGGCAGTAACAATGTCCAGGTGTTTTTAATGGTTATGTCATATACCGATGACATTTATCCTTTGGAATTGTGCTTCAACTTATTTCTGTTTTGGGAATCATCTGGGAATCTCATAATAAACCCTGCCATATGGAGAGTTACATGGCTTTTTTGACAATGCCAGGTTAATTAGACATCAGACATTGCATTTTACTTAAAACAATGTGACTGGGACTGAAGCGTTTTTTTAAACTAATGTTTGGTATTTAAGCTGAACTCCAGGCAAGCGGCTAAATACACAGTTGGAAAACATACCCAGGGACAGTTTAACCTACAGGAGGACCAGACACTGGCAAACAAAAAATCTGTTGGCCAGCCCAGGATAACCCCCCTATTTCCAGCATGGGTCAGTCTGTAGTGTGCAATACCAAGCGCATGATCATAAATACAAAGTACCTTAAGTTCCCTAATCGATCCCAAAATAATTTTATGGTGAGTAAAAAAAATCCTATTTTCTTTCTGGTCTTTTGAGGGACACAAAAAGTTTTTCATTTTTAGTCATCTACTGTCGGGATGTAAAAAAGCAATCTAAGAGAGTCCTAAAAGTGCAACTAAAGACAAAACATTTATTTTTTAGTTTTGGATAGAGTGAAATGGGATTAGAACACCGGTCAGTTTTTATTGCTATATGTGCCCCCATTAGGCAGATTTACCCTCTCTATTTGTCCTGTTTACTGTTGTCATCAAAATTGAAAGTAAAAGAAAATTCCAAATTCTGGGTTGATACCAGAACAGTCATAGAGGAGGAATCTTCCAATGGGGACAATAGTTCCTGTGAGCTGTTGTCGCCATGGGATACCCTCACTTTGAAGGGATTTCCTCCAACTTTCTATTTTGGTTATGGGACAGGAAGTAAAAAGAAATCTCCCCTATGGGGTACAGGGGTTATAACCCTCCCTTACTCTATCCAAAATGAAAAAATACATTTTGATTTTAGTTTTACTTTACCAGGGAAAAAGTGCATTCTTCGTGAATATCAGAATCCACCAATAAAGAGGGCCTAACCCCAGGTGAACAGGTTCCATAAAGTCAATCAGGCATTCCCTGTTCATATCAGAGGATACCTGCAGCAGGAGACTTTTTTGTTCTATCTGCAGACAGTCCAAAGTGACACGGGGCCCTCCTCTGACATCCTTTAACTGTAATGCAGGGTCTGAGATGCACCTGGTTAAGCTAATGTTTGGTATTTAAGCTGAACTCCAGGCAAGCGGCTAAATACACAGTTGGAAAACATACCCAGGGACCGTTTAACCTACAGGAGGACCAGACACTGGCAAACAAAAACCAGGTATCGCTCATTAGGGCAAATAGTAACCGCTCTTTTCACAGGAGGTCATCTGAGTGTCTTACATTGTACATTGTACATTGCTAATGCAATGAGAAGGTACTAGATCAGACTCTAGAGTCAACATCCTAAGAAGTACTTGGTGTGCTTATCAAAACTGGAGATTCAGAGCCCTGTTATGTAAGAGAACAACCACTGCTGATCCCAGTTAACCAGGCAGGCCAGAGGGTCCCTCTGGAGAACTAAAGGACTGATGACATTGATGGGTATTAGGTACCACTATTGACATTACATTCTCCCAAGGAAGAGAGCATTGGAGGTATTGACCAGTGTAACGAACAGTTCCTGAGGTCAAGCTAACACAAGAGTTAGAGCAAGAACCCCTTGGTTGAACAGCCCCTAAGGGAGTAGAGGAAATGTCTGTTAATTTGTAAAGTGGAGTGGAGGGTAGAGGGTAAGCAACTGAAAAGAGTGCTAGAGGCAAGAGATTAGGCTGTAAACTTAAATGGGCAGTCTCTGCACCTGGTTGCCTTAAGGGCAAACTACCCAAGGATCCACAAGAATTAGCAACCCTGCACCCAATTGGAAAAGCTGAGGTGCATCTTCATGCTGATGATGTCTCTGAAAGCTTAGCAGGTTTCTTACTTTCAGCCTCAAGAGTAGGTGAAGGAAAAGAAAAAGGATGGGACTGTTCTTTTCAAAAGGTCAAAATGTGCCCTACAATGCCGATGCCATCAAAAGGTACCAGGACAGACACTGGAGCCAACAACCTGAGGAATAATTAGGGTGCAGAGCAACATTAGGAATTCAGAGCCCTGATAGGTAAGAGAACAATCAGTACTGATCCCAGCTAACCAAGCAGTATAGAGGGTTCCCTCTGGAGAAGGAAAGGGCTGCTGACATTAATGAGTACCAGGTACCATTTTTAACCCCACATGCTCCAAAGAAAAAGAGTTGTTCTGAGGGAGAAGGTGGTAGCCAGGGTGGGGCACAGCTTCTGAGGTCAAGCTGACACATGAGTTAGAGCAAGAACCCCTGGGCTGAAGAGATTCCCAAGGCAGCAGAAGGAATGTCTGCTTATTTGTGCAGTGGCATGGGGTTTAGAGGGTGGACAGCTGAAGAGAGTGCCAGGGGCAAGAGATTAGCCTGTACAGGCAGTCCCTGGGTCTGTAGGTTTGTTCTTAAAATGATTGTAGATGTAAATTTTAAAAAATAACAAACATGTCTATACTTACTTGCTCTGTGCAATGGAATTGCACAGAGTGGCTGCAAACCTCCTCTTTTCGGATCCCCCGTCAGCGCTCCTGGCCCCTCACTTCTGTCCAGTGCCCCCATGGGAAGCCACTTCCCATGGGGGCACTCGTGTGTGCTGGCACCCAAGCCCCGCTTCTGCGACCATTGACAGCAGGACTCAACCCTCAACCACTGTCTTTGATTGACAGCACTCGGAGCCAATGGCTCCCGGTGCTCCTGCAAAGCCAGTGATACCCGGAAGTGAGGGGAGAGAAGAGCTGCAGATGTGCACAGTGCTGGATAAAATGAGGGCTCAGGAAAGTAAAGGGTGAGGGGGAATGCTGACACCTAAACATTTTTTACCCTAATGCAAAGAATGCAAAGGTAAAAAATATTTAGGCTTTACAACAACTTTAAGTTGAATTTGTATGTAAGTTGGAACATGTATATTTTTAAATGTAACTCCAGCCAAAGAAAAAAACTAATTGGTGTTATGGAGGGATTCTAGCTGTTGGTTAATTGAATCCTTAAAGGTTAGAACACCCTCTATTGGCTTTAGCGGTTTCCCTGTTAAGGTGGGTCCCTGGCAGATCCACAGTGGGTATAAACCAGTGGAAGAGACTGATGTCACAGCCACATCTCCAGCTTTCTGGATGGACAGAAATCAGGATAACAGATGGGACTTCAGAGGGTTGCCATTAAAATATAAGTGTGTAGATGATCATTTAAGGCATGTGAGCATGTTAATGTCATCACTAGGTAAGGTTGGGTGCTGAAGATTGCATCAATGGAGGTTGTAGTTTATTTCCACTTTAAGGCTGGCTATCCAAGTGGTGGATCATTAGTAGAATTGGGAGGTTTCAAGGGAATAACCAAGCAAAACTTTTGCTTTAAAGTATATTTAGTTTAGCCTCTTCCCATGCCCCAAGTCTTCGTATTAATCTAATCCTAAAGCAGAACTCCAGTAAACTGTTGTACATTCAGAAGTTTGGTTAAAGCTACAGAGAGAGATTTTGAGGATTATTGCATGCATTAAAAGCAGCTGTCATGATAGAAAACAACAATCTGAGCTAGATTAGTTTTGCAAACAGGAGTTCTGCTTTAAGGCTGACTATACCATTAGTGGACTACGAGGTTTGGGAGGTTGTAGGGACATGACCAAGCTTGTTTTTCTAGATTAAAAGTTGTACTTGCCTCTTCACATCTACCGCGTTTCCTTTTAATTTTTTTAAATCCTATCTAAACCCAAAAACATAACATAAATACAGTATATATATTGCATCTTACACGCTCATAAAGTTACAATAATCAAGTTCTATATTTGTCCTTTAAGTTTAATAATTCAAAAGGATAAATATCATTTCACCAGTATATTGTCATTTCTATAGCAAGTACTGTATACCATGCACATTGTACATTATCAGGTCAGGAAACATTTTTTGTAAAAATAGTTTATTCCATCTTTAAATTCAGACTAATTATACATTGTACATAGTTTAAAAAAATAACAAAAGAAAGTTGATCTAAATATTCATTAAATAGCTTATATGAAATTTGAATTAAGAGTTTTTAAGGCTTTTTCATCCATTAGCTAATATGAAACATGTCAGCACATTCATACACTCATTTATTGACCATAAACTTAAAATAAAATTGTTCTACAAAATTAGTGTACCAATAACATTCATTAATATAATATTTTACAATTCATACTTGAGCTGAGCAGAGCCATATATTAGGTAACAAACATTTTAGATGATCTGTAAAAGTCTTATTACAGTCACGAGCCCTCTCTGCATAGGAAAAAAAAGGTTCCTTATATATATATATATATATATATATATATATATATATATATATACAATCAGCAGTTCATTTCAAATTTCTTCAACCGTAATACCCCCATTTTGTCTATTACAGACATCTTTGTGAACTTAAAAAATTTGAGTTTCTACTTATTTATATGTTGGTGCTTTCCCTTGTGGTAAAAAGATGCATCTCCTTTTTTGCACGGGGACTGTATGAATTGTATAGACATTCATTCGGTACTTGGTGCAGGACACAAATCTACAGGAAAAATGCTTGCATTTGGAACACATAAAGGTATAATCAATACACTGCCAATGTTAAAAGCATGGCTGCATCTATCAATGCAACCATAATGCATTCACTACCCAACAAACACATCTTTCAATACATGCACAACCTTAATTGATAATTTATCCTTCAAATGTAAACTGTGGCTAAATTATGGACATTTGTGTATTTACATATTCTTAACAAGCAGTATATAAACTTTAAACCAAACCCTCACTGATCCCTTCAACTGTAAGCTGCTTAGTCACTGCTGGGTGGGGGTAACAAGGAAAGTTGGAAATATGTGAACACTTAAATGCCTATAGCCTGGCCACAGATTCACTTTAAATCAGGCAGCTAGGATTCCACAAAGAACATGAAATAAAAATACATTACAGCTGATGATTTAAATGTAAAATTTGTTTATCTTGATACACAATTAAGACATTGTAGTCCACATAGTTATAAATAACATATATTACATTTGTTTCCATTATGTTGCGCTATAAATAGGTACAACACCGTGTTCTTAATGACTTTACAGGAAAATAATTACAAGCTATATACAATTTATTTGATCTCTATCAGTGTTAATACTACATCTGATAAGTGTGTGTCTGTGGGGTTGATTTAGACTGTTCACTTAGCAAAGTGAATTTTCACTTTCAGTGGAATTTTTCAATAGCTTAGTGAATGAAGTGAAGCTCTGCTGACATAAATTATCCAATCATGTACAAGCAAAAAAATCCTCTGTTTTTAATTTTCCTTGCACTTGGTTGGGTATTCCTTGCAAAGTGAGTTTTCACATTAAATATGTTCTAGTCCTTTTGTAGATCAGCCCCTAAAAATGTGGCTGAAAAAAAGGCACAGTTCTCAGTTTAGTACTAAGTGCATATATATTTAAATGTTGAACCATCTGCATTGCCCCCTAGTGAGACAATATCCCAAGGAGGTTCTTGGTGATGGTATAAGGTGGTGCATAATGGATGATACACACTTCTTTGGACCCGTACATTTGCATTTTTGAATACAGCAAAAAAAAAAAAAACAGTTACTGCAGAGTTAACTCCATATGTTACATGTCTCTTATTGACTTATTGTTTATTATTACAATACAGATTGTACAGGCATAAAACATCATTAATAGACCAAGCTTTGGCAACTAATATATAGCAAGAAGCCAGTGTATTATTTATTGACTCCTGTTCTTCAAATGACATACATTTGGGCTTATTCAACAACTGAGATCAATAGTGAACCTTTGACTACACTACCCAGTCAAATTTAGACTTTCAAAGTTTCTTGAGGGCCACCAGTTGAGTGGCAACAGGCTTGGCAACAAGGCTCATTATTGGGACGATCTCAGATTTACAGCACAGATAGCAAGATGAACTTTTCGTGCCATCAAAAGGAGCTTCAGATAGGGCTACATACTGAAGTTTATTTTGTTTCATCTATGAAACAATTTTGTACAATTGTCTCAAACAAGGATACACAGTACTGTAATATGTATCCATTGAATACTGGAATAGATGTGGCATATCTGTAATCAGGTATACAATTACATGTCAATAACATTCAAAATTCTGCATGTAACATTATTATCATATTTAGATTTCCATGAAACCCAGTACAGTTCCATCAGTGATGTTCTGGCTGTGTCTGTTTATAAATCCATACTGCCATTAACAACTGTAGATCTGTTCCCAGGCTTGGCATTGATAGAAGGCATGCAGGTACACTACCAACCTCAAAAGTCTTTAGGAAATTTAGCTGCGAGGCACTCAGTGTCCAGATATGACATATGGCTCCCAATGATCCATACCCTGTTACTGTAACAGTATAAAAACTTTTAATTTTCAATAATTTTGAGTCCAAACTATTTATGACTTGGTACTGAAACATCCAGGGGACTTAGTTCTGTAGAGAACTGAAATACTGTCCTTCAACGGTGCTCATGTAGAGTAGATTTCCATATTTTCAGTCTCTATTAGTGCATTGTGTGATGTTAACAGTTCTGAGTGTCTATACCTCAGTGCTCAGTTCGATAACAGCTTGCTGTGTTTTTTTTTCCATGTAGCAGATATCAAGTGAACTTTCCCTTTTTAGCAGCTGTGTTTTTTCATTAGTGTCGTGTGCAGTTTCCGTGTCATCTGAGTGGTATCCAGACTGGTAATCACTGGTTTGGTTTGAGGATCCAGATGTGACTGATTCTTTGCTTTTACTTGGCATCAGAATACTAAAATGAATTCGAAATACAATAATTACAACTGCAGTTCAGGTTTATTAAACAGTGTGCTATGTCCAAAATTACTAAATCAGTAAACATCGCAAAACTACCTTTTTGAGTGGTAAGACCCTAGCAATTATTATAGACTTAAATATAGCTTTTTAGTGTGATTAAATTTGTCACAGCTAGAGCTGGTTATGACAAGTACCGCTAGTGATGCTGTTGGTAGTACATTGCAGGGTTTCTGTGCAAAACTGTTCAGTGGTACAACATATTCTCTACAATAGAGGCTTAACACCTGGATGCACATTACTATAGACAAATAGTCTAAAACACACAAAATGTAAGATTCATATTGTAACTTTTCGTATTTTCAACAATACTGGTAGGACATTGCAAATTAAAAAAAAAAAAATAACTCAAAGTATAGCTTTCTATAAAGTAAGGGTCAAGAATTCTGAATGGCCATTATCTGGATCCAGACATTTAAAAATTCCAGATTTAAGTTGGCCACAAAAAAGGCAGCTTTCAATGAGAGCTGACTATACGCTACTGAAACTCATGCACGCTGAAAGGATTTCTTTTTTTATGGAAACAGTCAACATTTTTATAGATTTTACACTATGTAGGAAAACTTGCTGTGAAGGAGTTAAAGTGATTGTAAGGGTTTGTTTGTTTTTTTTTTTTTTTAATAACAAACATATCATACTTACCTCCACTGTGCAGCTCGTTTTGCACAGAGTGGCCCTGATCATCCTCTTCTGGGGTCCCCCGGCGGCCCTCGCGGCTCCTCCCCACATCAGATAACCCCCTAGGAAAAGCGCTCTCCCAAGGGGGTTACCTTGCGGGCGCGCTCCTGAGTCCATCATTCGGCATCCATAGCCGCCAAATGTATGACTCGGCCCCGCACCCCGGCGCTCACGTCATTGGATTTGATTGACAGCAGTGGGAGCCAATGGCTGCACTGCTATCAATCTATCCAATCAAGAGCTGAGAACCCCCTGCAGAGAGACAGCATGTCCTCGCCAGGTCAAGTTCCAGGGCTCAGGTAAGTAAAACGGGGGGGCTGCCAATCACTGCCAGGTGTTTTTTATCCAATGCAATAAGGTGAAAAAACACGAAGGTTTACAACTCCTTTAAAGACTTTTGGACCATATTACCTGTTACACCAGTATTTAGGGTGTATTATGTAACATGTTGCAAATGTGATAACTGCACTCGTAATCGATTGAATTGACAATTCTTACAGCTCTCTAACTGAAAGTCCTTACCTTTGTATGGAGGAAGAGTCTGCACAAGCCTGGCTTTGCATCCGCGATCCACCAATCACTGTTGCAATGCTTTGCAGGCAAAAAAATATAATAAATGCACATTTTTTCTGCAAATATATATGCATTTATTATTTTTTGTAAAAGCTGGACTTAGCCTTTAAAGTGTCAGCCTACCAAAACTGATAATTAATCCAAAGGTTTAGATCCATGTGGGCTAAGTGAGCCCCTGGCTTATTATACTATATAATACTTATTATACTGTATGTCTAATGCCCCGTACACACGGTCGGATTTTCCGACGGAAAATGTGTGATAGGACCTTGTTGTCGGAAATTCCGACCGTGTGTAGGCTCCATCACACATTTTCCATCGGGTTTTCCGACACACAAAGTTTGAGAGCAGGCTATAAAATTTTGTTTTGTCGGAAATTCCGATCGTGTGTACACAAATCCGACGGACAAAGTGCCACGCATGCTCAGAATAAATAAAGAGATGAAAACTATTGGCCACTGCCCCGTTTATAGTCCCAACGTACGTGTTTTACGTCACCGCGTTTAGAACAATCGGATTTTCTGACAACTTTGTGTGACCATGTGTATGCAAGACAAGTTTGAGCCAACATCCGTCGGAAAAAATCCTAGGATTTTGTTGTCGGAATGTCTGAACAAAGTCCGACCGTGTGTACGGGGCATTAGATACGCTTACAGCAAGATCTTCCTGTAATAATTCTTGACTGTTTCTGTCTATCAACCAAAAAATGTCACAACATTCTCATACTTTGTGTTTTTGTCCTGCTACATTTTTTTAAATATCAGTAAAATAAAATAAAAAACAGGGACGGCAGGAGCCCCCATAAAGAGCACAACTGATATGCAGACCCATAAACTAAAGTAGTGATCTCAGAAATAGAGCCTCTGAGAGATATAAGTAAACACTACAGCAAATAGTAAAAACTAAAATATCAATTTTGGATACACAGACTTTAATCCCTACATTCACCAGGGGTGTTTAAAGCTAGCTCCACTGCTTGAAAATCTGACTGTGAAAGGACATGCTTACGGCTAGAACTGAAATTAAACAGATCAGGAACACATAAATCAACTGATACTTGTTAAAGAGAAAGTTCATTTTTCACTTGTCAAACCTGAACTGAGAAAATTTAAAATACAATCTTATTGACTGTTAAGGGCCTTACATAATTTGTTATAATAATTTACTATGCACAGTTATAGACATTAACAGTTTACTATTAACTAAAATTAACTATAATTATAGTATATTTGCATATAATTCTGGGTGATATCATTAAACAGCAGGGCAAAGAAATCATATTGTAGTTACTTGTTATTTGCAATCAGTCTTTTTAGTGGTGTCAGAACTGTTCATGTTACCTAATAACCGCCAAACAGATAAAAATTTATACTGGAAAACAGCGGGAGAAAAAAGTTTAGAATTCAGCTGGTAGATGTGGAGCAACACAAAACAGTTCTTACCGAATAAAAGTGAAACATGAGGTCAAATATAATGAAATAAAAGCCATTTAATCTACCTAAATAACTGTGCTTCCGTTTGTGTGTTCTCCAGTGTCCTCAACTCTTCTGATGCAAGTATCATCCCACTATCTGTCTGGTTATCCTAAAATATAAACAACAGTTTTAATACTTGGTGGACAATTCAAAGAATATTGCAATAATATGAATCAGCATGCAGCCAATGCAAATCATCCTTACATCAGGGGCTACTCTCACTGCGGGCTCTACAGGGATGTCGTCAAATGTCTTGACACTGACAGGCCGGCTATTTCTCTTTGTATTTTGGATTATCCTGTAGACAATGAATGATGTTAGATATATTTTAAAAGAGCAATTAAAATGCAAACAAAATATGATCTGCCATTGCCTGCACACTCTGCATTACGATAGAACAGATCATTATGAAGGTACAGTCAGGGAGGCAAGAATAAAAAGACCAATTAAGTTCATGAAGCTCAAATTGAAAATAGTCCATCTAATCTGCATAATTCTTCTCTGTCCTAGGTTGCTGGCTCCCAAAGTATTGAAGCCATTAGATTATCATGATCGAAAGGGGACCTGCATTTTCAGAAGGGGCCGTCAGCAATAATAGCGCCCCAATACAAATTATCTTAAAATCCTAACTACACCCATTTTTTTAGTTTAGGATAGATTGTGGAACAGTAAAAATTGTTGGCCTTATTTATTTCTGTCTGTGACCCCCGCTGGGGAGTTCGTTTTTCACTTACTATGACTGCTATGTGTTACAAGAAATAAAAGAGCTACCAGGATAACAAGGCATGGACATAAAAGCGATGTCAGAATTTCTAATCTTTTCACACGCACATTGGAGTAAATCCCTCCAACAGGAACACAGACTGTAATAAAAACATGACAGAGGCTCTAACTAGTTCCCACTCTTTGTAAAACAAAATGTTTTAACTGGAGTCAGGCTTTAATGTAATCTTTTTTGACTTTTGGATTTCTTATAAAAAACAGGACTCTGGCTCTATATGTGACCACTTCCAAACAAGAGGCAGCAATCAAAATTATAAATCTGAAAAAAATTCTTTGCCACATATGTCATGTTTGTAGGAAATACAGGTTATAATTAGGTCAGTACCGTATTCCGGCTGTGCTGTCATAGTGGAATTTTGCATCACACATTTCCTCTCCTTCCATACAGGAAACAGGTGAGGTCGGCATTGAGAGACCTGAATCTTCTTCAGTGTTCGAAGTCACTAATATTGGAATGTAGTCTTTTCCATCCTAAGAAGAAAAATGGATGCAACTCTTACAAATGGCACATGGTAGAGTCCTATGCTCTTACAGTAAATTGCTTTTTTGAATGCTATTGATAATTTTTTGGAAATATGCTCAAGTGAGGTGAAAACAAGAGAAAATGATTTACCAATTGCACATTTCTTTGCAAAACATTTCCCAGATGTTCCACTAGTTCAGTAAAGGTGGGTCTCTGTAGGGGATCTCCATGCCAGCAGTCTAGCATTGTTTGATATCTAGTGCCAAAAAAATCAAGTCAGCAGGTGAAACCCTTTTTACTGTTAGGTCTACCTGATGTTCCTTCTGCTGTGTGGGTGACTTACATTTCCACAGTTGCGTAATCTGGCGCTCTCATCCGTGTGCCCTCTTTTAACCTTCTGCAGAAATATTCATCAATCTGAACACCAGGATATGGGGATCCACCTAAAAGAAAGATGTTGGTCATTTAGGACCCATTCAGATGGTTGTGTTGCATAAATGTGTTTTTTTTATTTTTAATTTGTTAATGTGTATTGTGTTATGCCCCGTACACACGATCGGACTTTCCGACAACAAAACCATGGATTTTTGTTCGAAGGTTGTTGGCTCCAACTTGTCTTGCATACACACGGTCACACAAATGTTGGCCAACAATTATGAACGTGGGGACTTGGTGACGTACAAGTCGTACGACGAGCCGATAAAAAGGAAGTTCAATAGTCGTGTGATATGTCCATTATGAACGCTAGTTTTGCAAGACTGAGCGTTTCCGGCTCGTACTTGATTCCGAGAATGCGTGAACTTTTGTGCGACGGACTTGTGTACAAACGATTGGAAAGTCCGACAACAAAGTTTTGTTGGCGGAAAAAGTGAGAACCTGCTAGCCAACATTTGGAAAGTCCGACAACAAATGTTCGATGGAGCATACACACGGTCGGACTTTCAGCCAACAAGCTCACATCCAACATTTCCCGTCGGAAAGTCTGATCGGGTGTACGCGGCATTAATGTAAAGTTGAAGAAACCTATTCATTTTAAATATGCTCTAAATGCACTTCAGTGCACAAAAAAACCCCCAAAAAAACACAAGCACTATTTGTGGCAACACATCACATAGGAGGTTATTTACGAAAGGCAAATCCACTTTGCACTACAAGTGCAAACTACAAGTGCAAAGTGCACTTAAAAGTGCACTTGGAAGTGCAGTCGCTGTAGATCCGAGGGGGACATGCAATGAAAATAAAAAAACAGCATTTTTGCTTGCACATGATTGGATGATAAAATCAGCAGAGCTTCCCCTCGTTTCAGATATACCCCTAAGATTTACAACGACTGCACTTCCAAGTGTACTTTGCAATTGTAGTTTGCACTTGTAGTGCAAAGTGGGTTTGCCTTTCGTAAATAACCCCCATAGTAATCATATAATAATGGCTTTGACAGACTGGAGTTGGATCAACTTATTTGAATTAGCCAATACATATAAAAATGATCTGTACAAAATAAATATTTAATAGTACACTATATCCAGCAACTTCTATGATGAATCATTAGGATTGGCATCATGGTCAGATTAACACACGGATTTCCTGTGCATTTATTTTCCTCTACAAAGGCGGAAATATATTTGTGTGACTCACCTAATGAGAAGATTTCCCATAGCAAGACCCCAAATGACCACACATCACTTTGTGTAGTGTAGACTCTGTCAAAAATGGTCTCTGGCGCCATCCATTTGAGAGGAAGACGAGCCTTCAGGAGGAAGTTGAGCAGTTAGAAGCAAATAATGAAAAACAAGATAACAGTAGAAAAAAGATATTATACCCTAGAACTGTAATTACTTACATCTCCTTTCCGTACATAATCGGGATCTTTATAAACATCACGTGCCAAGCCAAAGTCGCAGATTTTGACCACGTTGTTGTCAGCCAGAAGTATATTACGAGCTGCCAAATCCCGATGAATGCACTGTAAAAACAGCAGTATAGAGTATTAAACTATTTGTGTCTGCAACTTATTGAAATTGAGATAAACAAAACATTCTGTTTTAGGCTCAGTTCACACTGCTGCGACATGGGATCCGATTTGTGAGACCCCAAGTCGCATGAAATGTCGAGAGCCATCTTAACTGATACAAAACAAGAAAAGGTTTCTGCACTACAATGGTCCAAATTGGGTGCGATTTCAGCCATAGAAAAGGCTCCTAAATAGCATCCAAGTTGGATCAGGAAGGATGTCGCAGGGAAAAGTCGCAGGCAAAGTCGTACGACTTTGTCGCTGCAGCAGTGTGAACCAAGCCTAAGAGGATATTTTGCAGCAATAGCATATTTTATATCAGTTTAAGGAAGACTTTCATATACAGTAAAACCTTGAATTGCGAGCATAATTAGTTCTGGAAACATGCTTGTAATCCAAAACACTTGTACAGTATATGAAAGCGAATTTCCCCACAGGAAATAATGGAAACTCAGATGATTCTTTCGACAACCATTTATTCATAAGTCCTTTAGTCTATAGTCCATATAAAAAGATTATAGCAATGTGACTTCAAGGCAACTTTGAGGCAACTTCAGGGAAGGCCTGGGTAATCTTCCTGTCACGTCGGATCCAAATCACATCAATTAAGATGAGGATCCGAATTCGGCCTCATGCACACTGCAGCATAAAAAAAAAGCTGCTTTTACAGGCATTTGAGCTTTTATTTCAGCCTGAAGAAGAGTGTGCTTTTTTTGTGCTCTTGTGCACGTTTTTATTGAGCTTCTACAAGCTCCTTTGAGTTTTTTTGAGCATAAATGCTTTTTTTTCACAAATCCTCCTTAAAGTCTATGGGCACAAGTGGGATAGAAGTCGCCTTTAAGTAGTACAGGAAACTTTTCTAAAATCAGAGCGACTTCAGTAGTGCTAATTAAGACAGCTCTCATTGACTAAAATGGGACCTGACCCAAAATGTATGTGCTTTTTCCCCCACAAATAGAGCTGTATTTTGGTGGTATTTGATCACCTCTGCGTTTTTTTCTTTTTGCGCTATAAACAAAAGAAGATAAATATCCCAAAATTAAAAAAATAAAAAACGAATTTCTTCATCAGTTTAGGCCTATATATATTCTTCTACGTAATAAGCGTATATTGATTGGTTTGGGCAAAAGTTACAGCGTCTATAAAATAGGGGATAGATTTATGGCATTTTTATAATTTTTTTTTTTTACTAGTAATGGCGGCGATCTGCGATTTGGTTTTGGGACTGCAACGTTGTGACGGACAGATCAGACACTTCTGACACATTTTTGGGACCACTGACACTTATACAGCGATCAGTGCTATAAAAACGCACTAATTACTGTATAAATATCACTGGCAGGGAAGGGGTTAACACTAGGGGCAATCAAGGGGTTAAAAGTGTTCCTTCAGTGTATGTTCTTACTGTGTGGGGATGGGACTGACTTGGGGAGGAGAACGATTGCTGTTCCTATATACTAGGCATAACAGATCAGTCTCCTCACTCCTGACAGAACGTGGATTTGTGTGTTTTTTTACACACACAAATTCCCTTTTTTTTGCTCTGTCAGGGACGCAGCGGGCACGAGTGTGAGCCCACCTATAGTTTCTAAAGGGCCCGCCGTACCGCTACAGCAATTTGCGCACGAGTGCCATTCTGCCACCGTCAATTGACGGCGGGCAGTCGGCAAGCGGTTAAAGAGGAACTGCAATCTGCTCACATAATTTGTAATAAAAACATATTCCTCCTGGGAGCTTAGGACGTTCAGTGCTGCAATACACCTGAAGGTTAACAGCAGCTGTTTCTCTATGGGAAACTTCGTCCACAGCGGCTGACTGCAATCTGCATATTTGAATGCTTCTAATAGACCGGGAGTTTGTGAGTGTATCTCTTGTCCCTGTTTTGCTTGTGCACTATCTAGTAAGTTCACTGCACAATGATCTATTTTTTCTTTGCTTGCTTTGCATAAAACCTTTATCCTGAGAGCTGAATCACCAGCAGTATTATGGCTGAAGTGGGATGCAAGAAAAACTAAATATCCTGAGACAAACGATCTAACCCAGTGAGTCAATCAATCTGGATTAAGGGAAGGAACTGTTTAATTATTTTTACTTTCCCCCACTATTTATCTCTATCTGGACATTGTACTCAGAGTGTCATTATTATTTTATTTATATTCACCGTCACATCACCAATTTGAAGATTTATTTTGGCAATTTTAACACATGTATTAGCACCATAATTATTTATCTATTTTATTCACATGTATGCATTTTTTATTCCTGGATTTAAGCTTAGTCGCAGCAGCATATTGTGCACTATTTATTTAAAGCGCATCAATTTTATACTTAACAAATAATGAGGTGCTGAGTCTTCCAGCAGTATATTCTAGATGAATTTTAATATAATAATACAGTTTGGCTACATTTATAAATAATTTGTCTGCATTCAATTCTTCCGGTGGCTGAAATTTCCATTATGGTGACCTTGAGGGATCAGCTATATCAAGGTTTTTAACATTCAGATTACCACTGTAAACCAATCATCCAATTACTTTTTTTTTTCTCTGAAAAAAAAAAAAGAAGCACCTACTTTACGTGAGGCCATAAACTCCATGCCACGGGCCACCTGGAAGCTGTATGAGATAAGGTCCTCCATGCCGAGCTGGTTCTTGCAAACCTCTTCAACTTGAAATAGGAAAAATCCCATTAGAAATTGCATGCTGTTGACAATCCTATAGGTGTCTAACTCACATTTTGAAATAACACTATTAAAATTATCATATTGTAAACTTTGAGACCTCTGCCGCATGAGTCCTGAAGGAAATACCCTGTGATGGGTCATAGAGTATTAACATCAATCTGAAGGTTTAAAAGTCCAATATAAAAACCTTTCGAGCCACGCTAAATATAAATCTCTTACCTTCTTCTTCCTCCACATCACTCAGAGATTTCTCTTCTGCAAAACCAGAACTAGCTGAGCTCTGGCTGCTGGCAATACTGTCCAGTCTCCTCTTTAGATCCCTAGGTGTTTCCACATAGTGCTGTCTGGCCTGTCTGTACCTCACAGACTTGGTCTGCAAAACAGGAAAATATAAGCTTGTCAGTCAGTAGAGAGAACTTTCAATTTTTGAATATTCAGCTACATTTCTATGTTCTGCACTTTTTATTAAGGTTCACTAAAGTATGTTGTTTACATCATATTCTATTACAAAGTAAATGAAAGAATATGTGGACACTATAGTGGCCAAGTGTGTTACTCCCGAAGCTTTGTTTCAGGTGGTGTGAAACAGAGGGTCCTACAGGTAGAAGGAACAGACGGTCCCACAGGAAAATAGATATATGCCTTTCACTGGTTTTTCTCCACAATACAAAAATATACTGAAAAGTCAATTAGCAAGAGCTTTATCTTAAATTTAGTCTATGTACAATCTCTGGCCAAGCAAGTCCACAGGTACACGCTTAATAGGACCAATACAAGAAACCAGGTGCAACAAACTCTACAGCACAGCACTACTTCTTGTGCTTGAAACATTATTCAAATTTGCATGGGCTCGCTGTTCAGCCCCACCCTCTCTTGCATTCCACTCAAAGTATCTTTATCACAGATGGGTGATGTTTGAGTTGGATGGAATTTATAGCATACAAGTCACTCAAGTAACCCTTATATTATCATATTCCTTTCAAAAGTACCTTAATCCTATTAATAAATAAATATATATTCACACTATATATATCCATGACCTCTAACAAATGATCCCACGGGTCTTGGAATTCCTTTTCTATATATATCCATCAAGACAAAACACGTCTCCTTTTTATCCATACCCATACCAAGACAAGAAATGTGTCACATCCCACTCAAGATTCAGGCCTTGTGTATCTCGTATCTCATGTACTAATGTAGACACCCAAAAACAATCTGGCTATACAGCCAAATATTTTTATTCTCCTGTGTAGATGGGATAGGGTGCTTTCTGGAACCAAATCAATGAAGTACCAGAATAAAAATACGTAAACAAGGCTTAATTTGGTTAAAATGTTTTAATGGGAATGGAACAGATACCCATTCTGTTTATGTGTAGACACATTAATACAGTATCAAAATGTATAATTTTGCCCAGTGCTAAGGCTGCATTTATATGCAAGTATTTTTTTCTGCGTAACAGCATTCTGCCTCTTGTCTGTGGGATCAGACGACGGAGACAGGAAAGAGGCCAAATAGCACTCCATCTACAGCAATTCAATACAATAAGCCTAAAACACTTAGGAATGTAAACACATTTAATGATTAAAAGAACATGCTATGTGTTTCATAAACTTATAATTACCTTGTACAGAACAAAGTCATTCCTTTTACTTCTTAAATATGCAGATAGGTTTCCAAATTGGCAGTATTCAACAATTACCATCAGTGGACCTGTAAGAAAGAAAATTAAACTTTTTTGTATTCTTATACCTCCAATCTGTCCCTCATTCAGATTAGCAATAACTGCTAAATCTTCATTGAAAATGACAACCTTATCCCTTTCACCGGTGTTAAGGCACCATTACTCTGTGACTTCACCTGCCATGTACCTGCTGTTTCAGACCATAAAAGATAAAACTCTCAAAAGAACATAAATAATAATTAGATAAAACCCCCAAATATGGATTGTAGGAGTACTTTGCAGTCTTTGAAGATTTAAAGTAGTCCAACAAAGTCTAGTCTTTATGGCTGACTTCAGTAATGTTTTTTTTTTTTTTTTTTTCCACTGATCCAACCCAGTATGTACAATTATAGAATGTAAGTTTTAAAATAATTTACATTAAAATTGAGTTCAAGTTACAATGTTTGTTCTTTGATTTGGATGGGGAGGAAAAGACTTCAAAATCTTGCAAGATTATGTTCCTGTGTACCCATTGGGTATAATTCCCCCTATTTTTTTTGTCCCAGTGACAGCAGTCACTGGAAAAAAAGGACATTGGGGAAATCTTTTCAAGGAGGATCCAAGCATCAATGAAAACTTTTTTCAGTAGAAGGAAAAGCAAAATACAACCAATGTCTCCATGGCACTTCAAAACCTGTCCAGTTATTTCATTATGAAAACAATCCATTATTGCTCAATAAATATCCTATTTTTCCATATTTATGTGGAGCCACATGATTACAAAGCCTTTGAGGTATGTCCCTTCTTCTGTGGGCAGTAGGTGGAGAATATTCAAGTGACTGACAATTAAAGCAAGAAGGGAGATACAGCAAATTTGCACTATAAGCCAGAGTAAGACTGGGAAGAGGGGCAGGTTCAAATTGAGCACTGTTGGAGCTACCTCCTGAATTACAGTGCAGGTACATTAGAGGACGTGCCCAACTGGCCCAGTCTGAATGAATACTCAAGAGGTGGGGAAGCTTCCAGGTACCACCAAGAAAGCTGATTGATTTCATTGGCAGCTACATAGCGTTGTCAGTCTGGCACTGGAGCTCCATTACTAAACAGAGAACTGGCAGCCTCAACAGGCAATTTCTGTATAATAAAAAAGCAATTAAAACCTGAGCATAGCATAAGAAACTGTTGACAAATTATTTTCATTGCTGCCTGTGTCCCTTCTAGATTACTCTTATTTCCTGTCCCGGAGACAGTGGTCAGCAGGACAGGGAGCAAAGAAAAATCCTACAATGTGACTCCAAAAGCAATAAAAGCTGACAGATGTCCTGACATTACCAAACTGTATTAAAAATATTCTGGCCAGAACCAAACTTGAAGCACAAATAATTCTTTATGTCAGGCTACTTCAAAAGTAGGTTGACAGTTGCCCATTTAGCATTGAGAAGAATATTAAAAAAAAAATAGAAAGCTAGTAGACCGAATGAGGAGTCCTCACCTCCCGGTTTGGTGCAGGCTCCAAGCAAGTTCACAATATTCAGGTGATTACCAATATGACTGAGGATTTTTAACTCTGACATCAATGCTCTGTATTCACTATCAGTTGCGCCCTCTGTAAAAAAAAATACTGTCATAAAAATATAAAATAGCCAACATTTTGTTGAGATTGGTTAAGAACTTCAAATTCACCTTTCAGCATTTTCACTGCAACAGTTTTGCAAGTGCCAGTTTTATCGATTCCAAATGCATCGGCTTCCACAACTTGCCCAAAAGCCCCACGACCAAGGGGTTTCCCTGTGTAATGCAAGATATTATAAATGAGAATTAATTATAAGGAGGGATTTCAGCCTTACAGAGTAAATGTCATCAAAATAATGAATCCAAGTCATGTCAAACAGGAATAAATGCTGAATTGGTTGTATGTGGATAGACTCATAGCTCTGAAATGCATAACATTGTGGTCTCAGAGGTATCACTGTTTGTAGAATCTGATATGAACAGTAGGATTCATTTACTAAAGGAATATAGAATATTGATTTAGCAAAGTAAATGTTCATTGAGCTTAGTAAATAAGATAAGCATATGTTTATTTCAATCGATCAATTATATACTGGCAAAAATCATGTTCTTGTAACTATCCATATTTCAACAGGTTCACCTTACTGACTATCATTCACTTCAATATGAACATACACTTTTCAAAGTGAACAGACTACTACTTTGGTAAATCAACCCCATGGCTTGTAGACTCAAAGTGGTTGTAAAGGCACAGAATGCATGGAGGTGCATGGAGCCCCCCTAATACTTACCTGAGCCGTCTCTCGATCCAGCGATGTCCACGAGAGCCTTGCCTCTCCAGGGACTCGCACTCCTGATTGGCTTTTGGCAGCAGCAGGAGCCAATCACAGCCAGTGAGCCAATCAGGAGATGGAGTGTCTAAATGGATATACAGAGCCGCGGGTCAAGAGTGCTTGCTATGGGGAGACCGGCAGGAGGGAGGAGCCAGGAGCACCGACGTGGGACCTGAGAAGAGGAGGATCTGGGCTGCTCTGTGCAAAACCACTGCACAGAGCAGGTAAGTATAACATGTTTGTTATTTAAAAAAAAACCAAGACTTTAATATCACTTTGTATATATAATAAAGTCAAAGAACATTGTGTGTAGTGTTGTGTTTCATAAATATCATTTCTAAGTCACACTCAAAGTGGTTGCAGGGCCTAACATATACCCAGTAAAGTGAATATCCTCAGTTGATACACAGAGATGAAACAAATCCTCTTACATACGTTGTACCAGCTCTCTCTTCTCTATGGCCTTCTAAAACTAACATTTTACATAGCTGGAGCTCTCCTCCCTTGTCGCCAATTATCTCAGAAGTGACTCATGCAGATAACAGAGGAACCAGGCAGCAGAGAGAAATCACACTCAATGCTTTAGATAAAGACAAGTACACAGTATAGAAGGATGTGCTTTGTTCGTATTTCATGTCAGAGGTTTAAAACCACTTTAATTTTTTAGGTTGCACTATGTGAATAGAAACTAATTCTGCTAAATGTTACTAAAAATCATGGTACTTGCCATTAAATTCTATCTAACCAAACATGGTAAAACTGACTATAAATGGATTGAAATTTGGCCAATTCAGCAGGAAATTTCGGTCCATCTATGGCCCTTCCTGCTAGAAAGAAGTCTTGTTTGAAATGGGAAGAAGGAACGCTTTTCTTTCAATCAGAGCTGACCAGTGTATTCTGACAGCAGAGGAGTTCCAGTGTCAGAATACAATAATGCAGCTGAGAGGATTCCTTCATCCACCTTGATTGTGTGGATTGGGGAATCTGTTCTTTTATTTTTTTTGATCAGCCGTCTGGCTGATAAAAAAAAGGATTCACCTATGGCCAACTTAACATTTGGGTATTTTCCTGTGTTTGTGTGTTCTTTTTTTCCCCAAGAGTTCTGGTTTTTGGTGGGCATCAGAGTATACATTTCTCTGATGGGCAAGAATTTAATGGATGAGTCAATATTTTTCACGATATTTATGTGCTATTGGCTAGTTGTAGTAATAATAATAATACAATATCCTACCTAAATTGAGGCGGTCTCTTGGAAACTCCCATTTTGCTGAGTCATAGAGTAGTCTTTCACACTGTTCATCAAGTGGTACTTCACTAGGGTCCATAATTATAGATAAATAGCCAGCCTTGAGTTCCCCCTCATTGGGCTGGAAACACACAACACATCTGGTTAACTTTCCATAACAGTGAAATAAATGACAAAATAATGCCCCTTTGTGCCACTACTGTATAATACTGAAGAAGCAGGGCCACTATAGTTCAGTTCTACAGTCCCACACATTTCCCAAAGAGTGTTCACACGGATCATAATTAACTTATTTTTTCATAACAAGAAAATAAATGCCCAGGAATGTTTTCTTTATGGGCAATTGCAATTAAAACCAAATTAATACACCCTTAGTAAATCATGGAACAGTTTGGTGGCATTGAAAAGGAAAATGTACAATGGGAAGGACAAGAAACAAAGGGCTTGCAGTCAGTTTTAATTTGTCATGCCAGGCAAATACTGAACAGTAGAGAATCTTGATTCATTACCCTCTTTACGGTCCGGAGGATGATTACAAGAAGCATCCAAAAGAACAAGGCAATCACACCGGTGCCAACCAGAATAATGAGCTCCAGATTTGTTTTCTCTTCAGAGCCTGGGGGGGGAAACAATTGGACATTTGACAGTTTATGTCTGCTCTCTGTTTTAGGGTAGCTGTAAAGTCATCAAACACAATCCATTAAGTCTGAGCAAGGAGGATTACTGAGGAAAATGAGGCAAGCTATGTTGGTTCAACAGAACATTTCTCCTATTTGATGAGTTTAGCATTGCATGGGGGTTACGTATAGTATAGTCTGGCTTTTAATGTCCTAGTTCTAATCCTGCACAGTCCCATCCTATCTAGCAGGCCTCCCAGCTGCTGGTAAGAAAACTTAAAAAAAAAAAAAAAAACTTCCATTATTAACCATTTATGAAACAATTATTAACTATTTATTAAAGTATTTGTAAAGCCAAAACCTTATACGTTTTTTATTTCGCAATTTTCTCACTCTGTTTGTCCTGGTGATTATTGTCACCAGGACTGAAAGTAAACTAAAATTAAAAATTTTAAGCTCTCACTAGAACAGGAATAGAGGGGACATTCTCATTAGGGACACTTGTCACTGTGAGAACTCTCAAAGAGGGGATTTCCCTCAGTTTGTAAAGTTTTCCTCTTGAATTAAGAGGACATGAAATTAATTCTCCTAATGGGAAAATAGATGGCAAAGCAAAAAAATCTTCCCTACAAAAATGTAAAAAAAGTTTTCGCTTAAGATACACTTTATGTACAAACATTGCACCCTGTACTCCAGTCTTACCCTAGGCTTTCACAGTTGCACAGTCTCCTAACCTGTACTGAAATAGCTTTCTTTAATTTTACTGCCTTTGTGCCTTAGAAGCTGAAGCATGTCAAACAGAGACTGACTTATTTCCCAACTTAAGGCCCCGTTTACACAGGATTTCCGATCAGGTACACCTGTCAGTTTTTCAGGCGGAGCTGATCGGACCCTTCATTCACTCCTATGGAGCGGCGGATGTCAGCAGTGACATGTTCACTGACATCCGCCGCTATCCGGTCTGATCCTGTCCATGAAATCCAGATGGATGGTGACCCTATTTTCCATCCGCCTGGCAGGTCAGATGGGATCGGATGAAAACAGACAAGTGGTCCGTTTTCATCAGATCTCCAGATCTCCCATAGAGGAGAGCGGGGCTCTGACAGGTCCGTCTGCACAGTGAGCCTGTCATCCACCTGTTCAGTGGGGATCAGAAGGCCGCCCATGTGAAAGGACCCAAAGGACATCCAACATCATCTAGCCCTACCTTTCCAGACTAGGGCCCCTTTCACACATGTGGTCCATTTGTTCAATTTTCATCTATCCGTTGATGGATGAAAAACTGACATCAATGCATCTCTATGGAAAAACAGATGTAAATTGATGATCAACCATTTACATCAGTTTACATCCGTATCTGTCAAGATGGTTTTTTTGAAACGGATCAAAGCTGTATTTTTCTTGCGTAAAAAAAACAGATCAGAGGAAAAACGAACAAACAGTCTGTTTTCCATCCGTTTTTGCATTGGTAGTCGATTGGTAAAAAAACTGATGAAAAACTGATGAGAAACTAATGAGCAGCTGGTGAAAAACTGATGAGAAACTGATAAGCAGCTGATTAAAAAATGATGAGTAGCTGATGAGAAACTGATGAAAACTTCATCAGTTTTTTCTGTGAAAAGACGTGACTGAACTGATGAAATGAACGGTCCTGAGGAGAAGCACAGAAAGAGAGAGGCGCCTCTAGGTGTAGACGTAAAAACAATTTATTCATAAATCATGTGTCAATCATACTCACATTTAGGAAGTCATCAAGAAGGCATATAAATGTGGGATATCCATCATTTATATGCCTTCTTGATGACTTCCTAAATGTCTACACCTAGAGGCGCCTCTCTCTTTTTGTGCTTCTCCTCAGGATTTTGGAACCCGGTTTCAGTTCCCATTGAAGGCAGCCCTATATGTGGACTTACTGTCCTGGTTTTGGACCTCTGGACTTTTTTCCCATATATATAAGTGTTTTTAATACCACATAAATATATACCTATTATTGTGGCTTTTTCATGCACCTGCCTATAAATATATTTCCATATTCCGAGATATTTTTAAATGTTCTAAATGTTTTTTATTAAGATACATTCATACATACTAGTCTGTGGGTTAGGGTTGTTTTGCTGTTTTCTCCAGTTAACTGCGCCTACACTTGCATATCGTGAAATGAACGGTCCGCATGTGTCAAAGGGGCCTTACTGTGTTGGCCCTTCCCTTTCATTCATTGACTGGATTTTAGATATTTCCAAAAGCTCCTACCAAGTGCCAGACCACTGCTTGCATCAAAGCTCCTAAAATAAGTGCTGGGACAGGGTTCTTCAGGAAGGTATGTACAACACCCTGCTGCCCCCCCCCCCCCCCCCCAATCATGATCTGCCTGCATTACATAGAGAAGCACAGGTACCCAGGGACGACAGTCTAAAAAAGTTATGTGATGAAAAGAGAAAAGTTTTATTTAAACATTTCATTAACATGCTGATAAAGGGGAAGGGAGGAACCAGGAAAAGAAAAATATTAATCAAATTCAATTTCAACATTAAAAGTGACAAGAGGTTTTGAGCATGACATTTTTCTAAAAAAAAAAAAAAGAAGTCCACATTTCTATAGCTACCCACAGACCTAAAACACTATAGAAAATTAATGAAATTAGTGATTTTGTGTTGATCTTTCCCCTTCAACAAATGATTTTTTTTTTAAAGTAAACTGATTCTTGTCCTCCTAAAGTAATCAGAGTATCATGGCCATACACATTTCCTGCAGTAGGGAATATTGTTCTAATTGTATCTGTCACCATGCAAGGGGTATTTTAAAAACATTTACTTTTTTTTATGAAATCATCATTTGCACGAATCTCTGTACAGTCCTCTAGTTGACTGTAAGTTTGAAAAGCTTATGTCTATGGGTGGCCTCTGGCGACAATATTCTCAATGCAATGTTGATCTATAAGTGGATTATATTGATTTTTAAAATTAATTATATCCTGTCAATAAACATGTGGCTTATTGGTAAAATGTTGGAACATTCTTGAAGATTGATGTGACTAAAAACAACGTCAAAATAATAATAAGCAAAGTCTGTCTTTACATTGATGAGAGGAAGTCAACACAGGAATATATATGTATATATATATATATATATATTCAGAGATAGAGAGAGATATTATTATTTTTTATGAATCAGTGCATACCGTTCACTGTAAAGTACATTTCTGCTTGTGCACAACCCAAATCATTGCAGGCTCGGCAGGAATAAAACCCTTCATCTTGTTTTCTTACACGTTGTATAGTCAATGTTCTGTTACCGTCCCTTAATATAACCCCTAAAAATAAAGAAAAAAATCATTTGGATACAGTGATGATTTTGAAGCCCAATACTCAAGATTTTTTAACTGAGTGAAGAATGGTTAGAACCTCTGTAAGATTTTTGTTACTATTTGTGTACCCATTGGGGGGACTTCACCTCACTTCCTGTCCCAGCATGTGTGAATGACTTTTGAATAGTCTGAAGTTTAGCTAAAGCCATTTTTTTAGTATGGACAGGGTGGCGAGGGATTAGAATCTCTGTCATGTTTTTATTGCTTTCTGTATTCTCAATGGCGTGAATCGCCTTCTCTCCTCAAAGTGACATTGATTTTTTTTTTTTGAAATAACAAACACGTCATACCTACCTGCTCTGTGCAGTGGTTTTTCAAAAGGCAGCCCAGATCCTCCTCTTCCCAGGTCCCCTGCCAGTGCTCCTGTTCCCTCCCTCCTGCCCAGTGCCCCTAGAGCAAGCAGCTTCTAATGGAGCACCAAATCAGGCGTGCTCCCCAACCACTGCACTGCGTGTCCATTCACTCACAGACCTGCAGCTCGTGCCCCCCACCTATTGTCTCATTAGCTCACCGGCTGTGACTGACAGCCGATGGCTCCGCCTGCTGTCTCAGTCAATGAGAAGGGAGAGTCTCCAGAGAGCCGATGCTCTCGAACACATCGCTGGATAGTGATGGGGCTCAGGTAACTATTAGGGAGGCTGGGGGGCTGCTGCACAGAGAAAGTTAAAAAACCTTGAGCCTTTAGAACCACTTTAACTGGAATGGCCGTAGTTAGAGGTCTTACTGGGGGGAACTCTAAAACTTTGAACTCTGGACAGCATCTTTCAATGGGGACACTCACTTCAGTGACAACTGTCTAAGGTTTTCCCTTACTTTGGAGAGATCTTCTACTTTCTGCTGTGTCTCTAGATAAGAAGTGGAGGAAAATCTTCCCATTGATATCAAAATAACAAAAGAAATGTCAGAGATTTTAACCATTCTCTAATCCATCCAAAATGAAAAACAAAATTCTGACTTCTTACAAAGTTCTGGCTGGAAATAATTTAAGGTTAGAAAGACATTACAATGACCGGTTATAGCAGTACCCACCATGCTGTGATTATTTCTAGGATGGCAGATAGCATAGTCATGTACAACATCCTCCATTATTTTAGTTGGAGCTGCTCTTTGTTGCACAATGAGTTGGAAAATATGTATTTGAGCATGACCAAAACTTTCCTTTTCTATGGAAAGGGAATAATGAGTCGTACCACGCACAAACCACAATTATTGTCAGCCAGATATTGTGCTGGGTAATGACACACCAGTCATTCATTTGAGGATGGACAAATATCTCCCTATCCATTGTTCTAATAGAGACATCTGCCTGTGTAATAAATTAATCTGATATCTTTATATGAGATTATTGTTCATCTTTTGTTACCTGAGTCTCCAACCAGAGCCTGGGAATTTTTGAACCAAACGATCCTTGGATCAGGAGTACCAGTGGCTTGGCAGCGCACCTCCACTGTTTCACTAACATTGGTGGTCTGGTTCTTCAGTTCAGGGGAAATGAAGGGAGCTTTCAGTGCTGCGTGAAAACAGCAAAATGTAAGATACCGTGAAGCACATTCATGTACTTTCATTATTTGCATATGAATACAAATGTGTCTCTTTTATTAATATTACAGTCTTACCAAGAATATTTAATTCTGTGGTAGAACATTCAGTTTTCTTCATCTTCCTATTATATGCCTTACACATATAGACACCCTGGTCATGCCAAGAGATGTCTTGTAAATACAGCTCCGAGGTGATATTTACTCCATCTGTATCCACAATGGTGGAATCCATTTTCCATTTACCGGTACTTAAAGCATTCAAGTTTTCACAACTGACTTTTGACCCTGGTCTAGCAGAGCGCAACTTGAACCAGGCTGGCTTCTCATATGTATCTCTATCAGCGGTGCATCTGAGGGTCAAGTTGTCCCGTTCGGTGAGCTTGTCTTCAGGGTTCATGCTGATGCTAAGCTCCCCTGAAAGACAAAAGTATCAGTAGTCATCTTGCAATGTGTTGCCAACTGAAAGTGAAATTTGATTATTTGATTTTGGTTACTATATTGTATATCATTATTATATTATTGTACACCATTATTGCTCCTTGAACTGCTTTATCAAAAAAATAAAAACTGCATGCCATAATTCTTAGTCAGCAGACATCTCAGACATTGCGCACCGTCTTTGAATATTCTAAGGCTGAGCACCTACTACACCAACCAAAAGACACCTATTACAATTACCACTTATCCCTACTATACCAGCTGCATTTACTATGTGTATTATTATGCACTCCATGGCTTCCATACAGCCCAATTACTTGTGGGAAGTAGGCAATCAGAACAATGGTCCTAAGTGGGGAAAACCTTCTTTGACTAAAGGATAACTGACCATAGATTGGACAATTTTTTAGCTCACCTCACTAAATTAATGACAAATGTGAATGATTGCCTTTTTGAGAAACAAAACAAAAATTCTAAAAATTCTTTATCATCCTCTTTACATATGCTAGTGTTGTAGTATAATTTATAAAGATGTCACAGCAAATCACCATCCCACTACCATGGGTATTTGTCATAAAATATCTCATTAATTTTGGTCTGCAGAGAATGATTTTGCATTATCTTGGAAAACCAGTTATTTCCTTGCCAGGTTATTTGTTTTCTATCAGTTTTGTACATGAAGGTAATTATTTTATGTACAAGTTCACTGAATCTTTGCCTGATCAGACAAATAAACATTCCATCTATGGCCAGTAGGTAACATACCTGAAAATTCATATTTTAGATGTGGAATCATGGCTGGTCTCACTATAATGTCTATTGTCCTATAACAATTATATAGTGAAACTCAAAGTCTAAAAGAACACTGACAAAGGGGCATTTTATCCAAATTCTGCAAACTACTGTTTGTTTCAGGTACCAGATCAGGTAAAAGTGAATTTGACTTGCTATTAAATAAACCCAAGACTGATTGTCATAAATACACTTTACACTTTTTAATAACCTCAAAGATTCATTAAGAATAATGGAAATGTCATTTTTTTTCTTCTAAACTTACGTGTAACAAGAAAAGCAATGATATGTTCATCTTTTCCTGCTTCATTTGTGGCTGAACATTTGTAAATTGCAGAAACATTAGCTGCTGCAATAAACAGCTTACTCACAGTCTAAAGAAAGAATACAAAAAGCTGGGTATTAGTGATGCAAATATTTAATAAAGAATTATGTTCTCAAGTTACTTTAAAGCTCCAGACAAGCAGATAAATACACATATTATTTATATATGTGTATATATATATATATATATATATATATATATATATATATATATATATATATGTGTGTATGTATATACAGCTAAATGATTTGCATTTCTGTATTCCCCAACCTGACTTTCCTTGTGATAGTTGTAGACTCTAGCAAGGATAGTGTACTCTCTTGTCCCTAGCCTGCTGAATGACAGGGAAAGAGCAACAGGAGACAGATGAGGTCATCCCTCTACTCTCTCCTCCTATCATCATGTTTCTTGTAGGAATATTTGTATGCAGCACCCCTGACTGGCTCCCAGTCCTGCCCCAACACCTCCCACTGTAATGCCCCGTACACACGGTCGGACTTTGTTCGGACATTCCGACAACAAAATCCTAGGATTTTTCCGACGGATGTTGGCTCAAACTTGTCTTGCATACACACGGTCACACAAAGTTGTCGGAAAATCCGATCGTTTTAAACGCGGTGATGTAAAACATGTACGTCGGGACTATAAACAGCTTACTCACAGTCTAAAGAAAGAATACAAAAAGCTGGGTATTAGTGATGCAAATATTTTATAAAGAATTATGTTCTCAAGTTACTTTAAAGCTCCAGACAAGCAGATAAATACACATATTATTTATATATATATATATATATATATATATATGTGTGTATGTATATACAGCTAAATGATTTGCATTTCTGTATTCCCCAACCTGACTTTCCTTGTGATAGTTGTAGACTCTAGCAAGGATAGTGTACTCTCTTGTCCCTAGCCTGCTGAATGACAGGGAAAGAGCAACAGGAGACAGATGAGGTCATCCCTCTACTCTCTCCTCCTATCATCATGTTTCTTGTAGGAATATTTGTATGCAGCACCCCTGACTGGCTCCCAGTCCTGCCCCAACACCTCCCACTGTAATGCCCCGTACACACGGTCGGACTTTGTTCGGACATTCCGACAACAAAATCCTAGGATTTTTCCGACGGATGTTGGCTCAAACTTGTCTTGCATACACACGGTCACACAAAGTTGTCGGAAAATCCGATCGTTTTAAACGCGGTGACGTAAAACATGTACGTCGGGACTATAAACGGGGCAGTGGCCAATAGCTTTCATCTCTTTATTTATTCTGAGCATGCGTGGCACTTTGTCCGTCGGATTTGTGTACACACGATCGGAATTTACGACAACGGATTTTGTTGTCGGAAAATTTTATCTCCTGCTCTCCAACTTTGTGTGTCGGAAAATCCGATGGAAAATGTCCGATGGAGCCCACACACGGTCGGAATTTCCGACAACGCGCTCCGATCGGACATTTTCCATCGGAAAATCCGACCGTGTGTACGGGGCATAAGCGTGTGACTGTTTCTGTATAGGGAGGGGACAAGAACCTGATATTATATTTATTTCAGTTACTTACACAATAAAAAATGTATTAATGATTTATTAATGATTTATTAATGACTACCTAGCTGCAATAATGTGTGCCTTTATATCTTCCTGGAGCTTAAAGTATAAGTTCAGCCTAAAACTAAAATCTCTAAATCTACTTGCAGCCACAATCTAAGACTAACCTATCTAGCCCTGTAAAGCAAAAATCGTTATACATACCTTTTCTGAAGCCGCTTCAGTCCAGTTCAGTCCCACAATGAGCTGTCAGGCTTCTCTGTGTAGGCGGGTGCAGAAGAGGCAGCCGTCAACGGAAGCCCCATAGTAACTCTATGGGTGATGTCACTTCCCAGCCCTTGTTGGCTTTCTCCTGCACACAGCTTCCGCCACTGGAGACCGGACCGGAGAGGCTTCAGAAAAGGTATGTGTAACGATTTTTGATTTACAGGGTTAGATAGGTTAGTCTTAGATTGTGGCTGCAAGTAGATTTAGAGATTTTAGTTTTAGGCTGAACTTCCACTTTAGCAGGCATAGAAAAATTTGATTATTCAGAATCTCACATGAGCTTTGTTTCTTTAGACACATACTGTAAATTGATTATTCAGTGAACGTTGTCCCCATTGCTGCCTAGGACACAGCATTACAAATATTATCTTAGTCATCTATACCTTTGAAACAAAGATGAAACAAGGGGACGCATTATCCTATGTACTATATTATGTTTTCCCTAATTTTTAATGAGCATGAAATTGATTGCATGCACAGTAGCAACTACTGCACATCATTGCGTGGGGTGGGTTCCTTGATGGTGATAACAGTTGACCATCCATTGGATCATTCTTTTGCAATGTCATTCTCCGCTGGGAGAGTGTGTGGCAGTGTGACAACACAGGAAACATTTAGGAGACAGTGAAAGAACATTGTCAATGTGATCCTACAACAAGGACCTTCATGGGGGGATCGCCAAGTATAATTTTAATGAATGTTGCAGATTTAAGAAGATTGAAAATACTTTTGAAAGTGATTTAACATGTTAATGCTTTTATGAGTGATAAAAATTTACCTATAAATTTAAAATAACCCTTTTTCTCCCTTGTTGCCCTTTTATAGCATACCAAAAATAAAATTATTATATCATTTAAAATTAAATTTACCTTTATTTTTCCTTCTATGACACCTGTGGGAGTTTCATGCATCTCAACTGTATTGCCTCCATGTTTGTCCAGAATATTCCTCCAACTTGGGCAGCTGTAAGTGTTCCTCTGTTCACTGTGCACTCTGAATATAAGGAAATGCAGACCTTTTAATAACACGAGCATTAATCAGCATACATAACAAAGATCTATGAAAAAAGACACTCAAGCATTATGTGGCACTCTAGATCAATGGAGCATGTGAAGATCAATACATGCTAAAAAAATAGTATTATCCGGGTGAAAAGTTGAACAGCCAGCATCCTTTCCAAAATTAGATCCAATATTTGGATGGGAGGAAGCAGAGGCGGGCTCTCATAGAAGATAGAAAAAACAGGTTCATTCATAAGTTCGTAGTTCTCCACGTGAAGCTAAATAGAAGAGCCACATATGCCTTCTAAAAGACTTTTCTGTGGGATGGTAGGAAGTGCTATGGTTCCAAAGGAAGATGCTTAAGGAAGTCATCTGGTCAACAACAGCAGGAAAGCGGAATGCTCTGGTCTCCAAAGCAGGAAGCCTGAGCCTGTGCAGGGGTCTGATAAGGGAAGCTATGTAGGCTTAGCACAAGATCCTTGTCTGTCATCTGTGCATCAATCAGCACGTTTCCTCTGGGATGGCCTTTCACCCAGATAACATTAAGAACTGTGAGCCTAATAATGACTACAAACTACTGTACCAAAGTAGACATGATAAAATGTTCATTCAGAAAGGAGTATCTATGGCTGAGTTGATCAGAAAGAGATCCATTACAGTAGTGATCTCTCATTTGGGAGTGTGCCAACTCTGTAATGCCACTTAGTTGAGTCAATCTTAAGAGCATTAAAAGATGCCTCTGCCATCATTAACAATATTAAACACTTCATGACCTTCCCTTTAGCTTGGGAATAGCTAGCTTAAAGTGGTTCTAATGGGTAGACATTTTTTACCTTAAGGCATTCCCTGCATAAAGGAAAACATGTCCCAGTGTTTGTATTGTTCCTACACCTCCCTGTAGACTTACCTGAGTCCTATATTGAGCCAGCACTGTGCCCATCTGCAGCTCTCTCCTCTCTCCCCCCTCACAGAGGCAACAGCAGGAGCCATTGGCTGCTGTCAACCAAATCCTGTGAGCAGAGTAGCACTGTGTAAGTCAATAGACACATACGGTCTGGCATGCATTCCACCTGCGGACCGGAAGTGACACACAGGATCAACCCCTTAAAACAGGTTGTTCTTGTGTGTCACATCAGGTCTCATATTCTTTAAAGATATTTGCACTAGTTCCTGTTGTCCGGTTGTTCCTGTGTGTCGCTTCCGGTTTCATATTCTATAAAGACATTTGCACTAGTTCACTTTAAGGACTTTTCTATTTTTATCTATATATTTTTTTCCTATATTTTTTCCATATTTGCATTGATAGTTTGATGGTTGTGATAATTCATGATGCTATATTTTTGATTATTTTATGCACGTTAATGCAAGCGCTGCCTAGGGACAACTTTTTATTGGTAAGCAGGCATGTACTGGCCATTGGGACTACAGGGAGTTTCCCGGTGGGCCGATGGCTCAGTGGGCCGATTTCAGTGACAGTGGACCGCTGCCTCCCTCCGGTCCTCTGTCCCCCCCCCCCCCAGTGCTCACCTCCTCTCCCTGGCTAGTTATGCAGCGCGCCTGAATACAGACATGATGCTCAGGAGTCAACACTGAGAAGCTCATCATACGATCTGGAAGGAGGGCGGCCTCAATTTCCTGCCTAATCTTGTCCCATTGGGGGGGGGGGCGCCAAACTGATTCTTTGCCCCAGGTGAAATAATGTCTAGCTTCCCCACTGGTACTGCCTATAAGAGAAATAATGTAGAACGGCTAATGGCTAGTGGGGGGGGGGGGCTTGGGTGGCAAGCCGTCATGGGAGAGACCTGTCAAAGTGGGCCAGTCTGGATGAAGTCCAGGGCCAAATTTTTGTCCCAGTCCAGCCCTGTTGGTAAGTCTCTCATGTGACATAAACAACATAATCTTGACAAAAGTCCTGACTCTTACACACTGAAATTAAAAAAAGGTTTGGCTGAAGTTGGATTTTAAAGGGTTACTAAAGGCTAATTTTTCTCCTTTAAAATAACAAACATGATATACTTACCTGTTCTGTGCAATGGTTTTGCACAGAGCAGCCCCAATCCTCCTCTTCTTAGGTCCCCTGCTGGTGCTCTGGGCTCCCCCTGAGTGCCCCTATAACAAGCCACTTGCTATGGGGACATTCCTGCATGCTCATTGGCTGTGATTGACAGCAGCGGGAGCTGGATAGGGATCGGACTCGGGTAAGTATTAGAGGGGTTGTGGGGGACACTGCATACTGAAGGTTTTTCTAAACTTATGCATAGAATGCAACCACTTTAAAGGATAGCTTCATATTTATAGGACCTGAGCAGTTCACTTACTGAGATGATGAGATGCATTCGTCCAGCAGCTGCCATGTCCACTGGATGTTAACTGGTGCTGGAATCCCAGATGCAGTACAAGTTAGGGTAGAACGTTTGCCAAACTTGATTGATTCCACAGAAGTAGATACTGCCTTTTCACATATTTGCGGAGGGACTAGGAAGAAAGATAAAGTGGGTTTTATTCTCTCTTTTTACCTTTTTTTCATTTATTTACTAATAAAACATTTATCTACTTCTTTTCTATGGGAAGAATTAACTCACTGTGCACAATCAGCTGGAAACTGTACTTCTCATTATCCTTTGTCCGTGGGTTAGTAAGAATAACTGTATAATTGCCAGAGTCCCTTTCACTGCATTCATTGATAGACAGGAGGTATGGCGTTTTGTGATTGTGATAGATTTTTCCATTTTTGTACCTGTAAGAAAGACACGGCTATATTACTTTTTGAATGAAACATATGAGTGCCTTTCGGAAGGATTTCAGGAAAAAGCTCTTACCATTTGGCCTCAGGATCAGGAAATGCTGTAAATTTTACTGGTATCTTGACACGAACTCCAGATTTCACTATGAACACCTTCTCCATGTTGTCATCAATTAATATAAAGGGTTTTTCTGAAAATACATTTGTTTAGCAACTCAACCATTCTGCACTTTACACTATAGTGTGAAGGTACTACTGAAGTCACTTGATCAAATCATAAAACAATTAACAAAATGTAAAACATGTTTTAAACTGAAAACCTGAGCTGAGAAACAAATTTATATAGTTTTTCTAAAGTGTTTTTCTTTTATTACTAGGCAAATTACATGTGGGTGTGGAAATCACGTTCAACTATTCAATGTTTTATGTTTTGGCTGGAACAATGTAGGTTGCAATCTCCTGCTGGCTCTTTATTGTTGTTTGTAACCCTGGATAGTAGGTCTCTGCCTACATCTAACTCTAATGTGACAGCCATGGGTCTGCTGTGGGCTAAGTTTCCTGGTTTCTCTCACCGGAGCACTTCCTTTTTGAATTCCTATGGAAAATCCAGCAATACCATAATGTACGTGTAAACCCCAGCTAGGCTGGGAAAGTAGAGATCCTCTGTGTTTCAGTTAATGGCATAACTATAGCCATACCACACCATACGACTGCCTTGGGGCCAAGTTGCATAGAAGGCCCAAAACTTTCTGGTAGTGATTTATGCAGGTATATATAGCATTCAGCATACATTTGAATGCCATTAATGTGTACAAAGTGAAGAACCTTTGGTAAGTGTGACATAGGCCTTCCAAAAGCCTGCATGGCTGTAGTATGAATATGTCTGTAATAGTCTAAGGGCCCCATTTTGTAAATGCTGACATGCATGTTTTGCCATGTTGACATGCAAACAGTGGCTTTCAGTGCACATCCATGGACCAAAGAATGCATCTATGTTTTCAATGCAACGCAAGTCAATGCATGTGATTGTTCCTTTATGCACTGCAACATGATGCTGGTTAGATTCAATTGTTTTGAGCACAAAAAGCAGAAAGAAACGAGCATGCAGTCTATTGCACATACACTATGGGGGAGATTTACTAAAACTGCAGCACTCAAAATCTGGTGCAGCTGTGCATGGTAGCCAATCGGCTTCTAAAGCCAGCCATAGACAGTTCTACTTTGGGCCAGTTCAGCAGGGACTGGATGAGATGAACCATGCATGGCCAGGCTGATTGTTATTAATCGATTGACTTGGGTACAACCAGCATGTTGGATTTTAGGATGCGATTATTGTCAGCAGAGCCAGGGGGATTCCCCCATCCACGCTGACTGTGTTGATGGGGGATTCAAGTAATTTTCTTTCCTGCAACTGTGGTATCAGCTATCATCTATGGCCGGCTTAACTCCAGTTTGTTCAATGAAGCTTTAACAAAAAAAAACTGGAAGCTGATTGGCTTCGATGCAGAGCTGCACCAGATTTTGCACTTTCCAATTTTAGTAAATATCCTCCTATGTGTTGTTGCAATGCGTGTGAATGCATGCTGCAATGTGAGCAGTAATGCTTATGGACCCTTAAGCTAAATGAAAACATGCAGGCACAATAAATAAATATAAATAATATATAATGTCGATTATAATTACAATTAAATGTACAATTTTCTACAAATGCAGTGTATTAAGACAGCATATTATTTTTGGAAGAGACTAAAATAAAAATGACTCCTACAGAACACCAAAAAGCTCCTCCATGTCTAATGGTATGTACCTGTAAGTGTGTTGGGATGTCATTAAAAATTATTGTGCACTACATATCCTCATGTCAAAAACAAATAAATATACATCCACACAATTCAAAATCTATACAATCTACCAATTTTACCACAACTACAGACGTCAATCAGATGACCCTGAACAGTGCAGCAGCTGGGGAGAGCAACCACAATAAACGAGTCTGTATGAGCCAGCTAGTGCTTCCCAAAGAAACAGGCCCCAACCCATGCCCCAGAGGCACGTCTGGCCTTATATAAATCCAACCCAGGCAATAGCCAGGACTGTGGCTCTGAGGAAAAGTGACATTATAAAGTACTCACCATACACAATGACTGTGGTGCTGTTAGTCTTATTCATTTTTCCAGTATCTGCTGTGCAGCTGTAATTTCCTCTGTCTCTCAAAGTCACCTCTTCTATGGTTAGTGTACTTAACTGTTCTATTTCGCTCGGTGCAGAATTGAGTTTCCCTTGTGCAACTCCATTAACCTAAAATCACAAACATCATACCCTTCACTTCAGTCGTGTTCTAACACAGAGGAATACAACCGTAATTTTATTCTATTACAAAGAGAAAATACATTCTGTCATTGGGTAACTATCTGAAATTTAAGATCAGCCCTCTTTTTTCCAGCTAAGCTCCTTTGTCTTACAAGGTGTCAAATACAAAAGTTAGCTGCTAATGATGGCAAAGACTCCAATGCTGGGGCATGTCCCTTGGACTATTGTATTAGTAAAACTCTGAATAATAATTACAATGTATTTGAACCTAAAGCTGGACACAGATGGGTCAAAATTCGGCCAGTTCACCAGGGACTGGCTGAACTTTGCTCCATGTGTGGTTGCTCTAACGATTGATTTCTGTTGAGCAGGCTTGTTGGAAAATTTTTCTCAATGAGCCAATGGGCTGCAACTGCTGATCAGTGTATTCTGATAGCGGAGAGTCTCCACTTTCAGAATACAATGGGGTTTATTTACTAACGGTAAATCCACTGTGCACTACATGTGCACTTGGAAGTGCAATTGCTGTAGATCTGAGGGGACCATGCAAGAAAAATAAAAAACTGAATTTTTGCTTGCACATGATTGGATGATAGAATTTAGCAGAGCTTCCCCTCATTTCAGATCTTCCCCTCAAATCTACAGCGACTGTATTTCCAAGTGCACTTGCAGTGCACTTGTGGTGCACAGTGGATTTGCCTTTAGTAGATCAACCTCAATGTCTCAGTGGGGAGGATTCCTTTATCCAACACTATTGTGTGCATTTAATTACCATTCATTTTTTTTCCTTTAGCCCGCCGGCTGTAGCAAAAACAAAAAATCATCTATGGTAAGCATAAGAAAACAGGTAACATCTATCTAAATTACATTAGCTAAACAAACAAACAAAACAAAAAAAAACACACCCCAAAATCACATGAAAATGCTCACGCTCAAGTGTAAATCCATGCATATGTCCAATCCTTGTGGAACTTGTGGAACTAGTCACATACACACACAGACAATGATGGGAAATGAGAACATCTAGAAGATGACTATTCTGATGGTGCATGTTCACGCCAACATTTTTAGTCTTTACAAAAAAGTGTAACTACAGGCAAAACATTTTTCCTTAGTTTTGGATAGAGTGGAGAGGGACTGGAACTGGCTTTTATTGCTGTATCCTTGTAAGGGCAATTCACACCCACTTCTGTGCTGTTTATTATGACCACCAAAAATGAAAAAAAAAATCTCAAATTTTGGGTTGTCCCCAGAACAGGAATATAGGGGAAATCTTCTAATAGAGGACACTAGTTCTGGTAACAAAAAAGGGATCCTCCCATTATGGAGGAATTTATTGTCACGCTACAGGAAGGAAAGGGAAAAAAATGCCAGGGGTTATAATCCTCCCTCACTCTATCCAAAATTAACAAATACGTTTTGCATTTAGTTCTATTTTAAGGCATGAAAAAAACAAACTATACACAGGGTGGCAAAGTGATGTGGTGGATAGCACTTTGGCCTAGCAGTAAGAAGGGTCGCTGGTTCGAATCCCAGACACTACCTGCCTGGAGTTTGCATGTTCTCCCTGTGTCTGCGTGGGATTCCTCCAGGTACTCCAGTTTCCTCCCACACTCCAAAGACATGCTGGTAGGCTAATTGGATTCTGTCTAAATTGTCCCTAGTATGTATGAATGTGAGTTAGGGACCTTAGATTGTAAGCTCCTTGAGGGTAGGGACCGATGTGAATGTACAATGTATATGTAAAGCGCTGCGTAAATTGATGGCGCTATATAAGTACCATAAATAAATAAATAAATAAATAAATACCAACTATAATTACCATCATTGAAGTAGAGTCCCAGCTGAATTGGACTCTGACATTTAATGCAATGTGAGCTTTGCAGGTTATTTCCAACCTGTCCCCCACAGCCAGTTTGATCTGAGGATATGGATTCATTGACAGTCTATAGATCATATACTCTGACAAAAAAAAAATTATTAATTAATAATACTGGAGAACAAATGATAGCTTGTGTATAGTTGTTACTGAAGAGCTGCTGAATTGTTCTTACCTCGAACTAAAATAAGAAATCCGTCAGATCTGTATGTTTCTCCATTGACAGTCGTCTGACAGAAGACCATATCTGCAAACCTCACCAATCCACTGGGGATAGTAAACCCCTTCTGATAATGCCACTGAATATTGCGTCCATTGGGAACAAACGTGTTGTCTGCCAATTTCTAAGAAATAAACATTGTTCATTATTTACATGATCTCATGGAATTTATTCTTTCCTAACTGGTCACACCTAGTTCAGAGATAAAGTGGGAACATATTTTATGATATACACAATGGTCTGAAAGAAGATTTGGAAAATTTGAAGCATGTCTAAGTACATGCCCACAGATATGATGAAGTAGCTTAGCAGCTTGGCATGGAAGAGGGTCTCAAAATAAAACCTAAAATTAAAAAATAAATTATTTTTGAAAATTCTGAAAATTGATAACTAATTTTTCTGATTTAGACCCAGCAAGTAAAGCTACTGAATCAAGCTTTGCATACAACAGAGGTATGTAGGCTACCCCCTGCGTCTCCTCTTAGGTGCCTTCCCCCCTACTCCCGGCCAATATGGCCGCTTCTCCTCTCTGCCAATCGGGTCTTAAGACCCGCTTCCTGATTGGCCGGGAGGAGAAGCAGGAAGACAATAGCGAATATTAACTCACTATTGTCACACAAGTGGGTGAGCCCACCCTTTTTTAAAGCCAATTAGAGCCTCAGTCTCCAATCAAAAAAAAAAAAAAAAAAGAAACCCCAATGAAATCCATGCATTTGGCGCCCTGCATGTAGATTTGGGGCCGGGCACATGGATTAGAGGGGCAATATTTTTACAGGATTTTAATGCCCCAAACATCATATACGTTCAAGTTAAAGTGATATAAGGTTATTTTTTTTTTAATTAAAATAAAAAATGGGTTATACTTACCTGCTCTTTGCAATGGTATTGCTCAGAGGGGTCTCTTACTTTTGCTTCTGAAAATCTCCTGCCTGCGCTGTCTGCATCTCCCTGCCCTGGGTGCCTCCTTAGCAAGACATGCGCTATGTGGTCACCCGTGCGGCCATAGACACACACACAAAGCTCTGGAAAGCCACGACCACTGCTCCCTCCTGACAGGACTTTGACTAACATCAGCAGGAGGCTGTGGCTTCCGCTGCCCTCAATGTCTGCTGTGAGGGCCAGGTGACACCATGAATCGCACAGGAACGTTCTGTGGATTCCTGTGCAATTTACAAATATTCTGGGTCCAGTGTGATTTCAAATGAATGGGCTGAAATTGCACCAGACCACACCAAAAGTAATGTATGTACTATGTTACAAAACGCACAGCAACCGGATTGAATGCTACTACTGTACCATGGGAACTGGTGCAGGCAAACGCACTGTGTTTGCAACCTGTGTTTGAGGTGCCATTATGTAACACTGAGACCCGCTGCAGATCGCAAATGCAGTGCATTTTAAATGAGGTGCAGGAAACGTGCATGGAGTTCTGGTGTGAACTGGCCCTCAGAGCAGAAAGTGAAAGGAACGGTGCACTGTATGACACAGCCCAACAGTGCTGATCGCTCATTCATAAAATGTAAGCAGTATATGCTCATTCATAAAGTGTAAGGAAGAAAGCAACTGCTCAAAGACAAACAGCACTGCAGGCTGTGTGATCATTGTGAATCGCTGGCCTCCAGAGCGGCCCCTGCTTCCAGAAACCACAGCTGTCAATCACAAATCCATGTCCTTTCTAGTGGCGTTGTTGGACGGGGAGAGGGAAACCTGTTTGAACACGCTGCTTAGAATCCAAGGGATGCACATGAACAGCACCAAGTGCTATATGTGCTCGGGCCCCTGGAACATTACATACTATGAACAATTTTTTAATGATAGTTCTTTAAGCTACTTAACCACTTCCCATCCAAGCCAATTCTGACATTTCTCTCCTACATGTAAAATTCATCATTTTTTTGCTAGAAAATTACATAGAACACCCAAACATTATATATGTTTTTTTTAGCAAAGACCCTAGAGAATAGAATGGCGGTCATTGCAACTTTTTATCTCACCCGGTATTTGCGCAGCAATTTTTCAAACACTTTTTTTTGGAAAAAAACAGTTTCATGCTTTAAAAAAAACAAAACATTAAAGTTAGCCCAATTTTTTTGCATAATGTGAAAGATGAAGTTACGCCGAGTAAATAAATACCTAACATGTCACACTTCAAAATTGCACACGCTTGTGGAATAGCGCCAAACTTCAGTACGTAAAAATCCCCATAGGCGACACTTTAAATGTTTTTACTGGTTACATGTTTTGAGTTACAGAGGAGGTCTAGGTCTAGAATTAATGCTCTCGCTCTAACATTCCCGGCGATACCTCACATGTGTGGTTTGAACACTGTTTTCATATGTGGGCGGGACTTACGTATGCGTTCGCTTCTGCGTGCGAGCACACGGGGACAGGGGCGCTTTAAAATTTTTTATTTTTTTTATTGTTAATTTTTTCTTTTTATTTAATAAAAATAAAATTAACGATCTCGGCTTCACAGCCAAGGTGACGCCATTCGTTTGAATGCAAAGGCCGGGTGTGACGTCATAACATTGCGCCCGGCCTCCGAACGATCATAGAGACTCCGGTGACCATTTGGTCCACCGGAAATCTCTATGATCACCTCCTGGGGCCGGCGGATCCTGTCTCCAACTCACCAAGCCGGTAGAAGCACCAGAGGGTGGCGGGAGGGGGGTCATCCCCACTAGTCGCCCGTAAGAACGGTCAAGCGGCGGAACAGCCGCTATGATCGTTCTTATGGTGTAGGGAATCGCCGGCACTAAAAGATGATTTCTGAATGATGTCTGTAGCTGCAGGCATCATTCAGATATACCCCGCAAATTCAAGGACGTTTCTGGACGTACCTTGGGCGGGAAGTGGTTAAAGAGGAATTGCAGTCTGCTCACATAATTTGTAATAAAAACATCTTTACCATTCTGAAGCTTCCCTCCAACCACTTTGCATATTATTTTATATATACTGTGATTCTGTACTTGCTAAATATGCTGCAGAAATCTCCCTCCACTGAGTCTGGCTGCAACCATTTTAACTGTGGGCAGCTGAAGCTGCTGCCTGTTCACTTCCTGGATTTACACAGACACACATAGGCACACTTCCAGCTCTGCAGCTCTAATTGGCCCTCTTATGACTCATCCCCCCTCCCTTCCTGGCAAACTCTCACAAGAGTGAGAGAGAGAGAGCTGCGCATGATGTCATAAGTCTAGGTTAATGACCAAACAAGAAGCAGGAAGTGTATAAGTTATTTACTGGCAGAAAAAAATTGTTTTACTATCCAAAGTTAAAACAACAAGGGCAGAAGATTTATTAGATAGAAAGATAAAAAAGGACTGAAGTCCTGCTTTAATAAACACCAGGACATATTAGTATTTAGAAATCCATAATTCCATAGTCAACATAAAACCTGTTAGTGTGTCGCTTACCGTACACAGAGTCATGTTAAGATCAGGTCTTGAGGCCAGGCATGGTATGATGACAGATTCATTGCTGGAAGCAGTGCCATGGACGGTCACAACAGTAGGGTTGTCATTTGGCACAAATGGAGATTCCTGGTCTAAAGATGACATTACATTGTTTTTAAAAATGTTACTTTTTTGTGGTATTTACTAAACATTTTAATTTGTGTGATATTACTAGTTCCTAGTTAGTGAGTAGATTTTATTGGAGTATTCTGAACTGATAGACTAATCCTGCATCAGACAAAAGTCTACAAATTTACAGTTATAATTAGAGTGAATGTAAATAATCATATTGTATGTCTGACTACTAGATTCAACTCTGGCTACAAATGGCATTTTCATATTCTGTCTACAGAGAAAATTGAGTACTGTCCGTGATACTTTTTTTATTTTTTTTTATTTGCACTAACATACAATTTTTCAGGACAAGCTTTCGGGGTATGTCCCCTTCTTCATATTCTGTCTACAGAAACTGTGCACTGCTGTAAACACTAAAATAGGAAGATTACTTTTCGTAGTTCCAGCCCACAGTTGTGATTCCTAGAGTAGGTTGGGTTGTCAGTTCAGCTTAGTAGATTCATTAAGTTGACTTTCATTGCACCTCATGTATCAAAGTGTCAGAATTAGTCGTGTTCACACATCACTTAGCTGGACGGGATCCTGCTAGCGATTTAAAAAGCACGATTCATGCACTGAATCACATTTTGCATATAGAGCAGCCCATTCCCTTGATGCATGTTTGTCATGCCAAAGAAACTCAGGAACCAAATTTTGGCTCTGAGCCAGGCATGATCTTACACTCATGCTTTGCCGTGATTCTTGCATGGTTTGTCACACAACTATTAAGGTTTTGCCGTGATTTGAAATCCCCTATATGTAAACAGGGCCTAAAGTGTTAAGTGAAAACTTTTCTTCTTTTTTCACTTTGAACAGAGAAGGAAACAGGACCCCTGTTGGTGTCCAACTCGTTGGAAGAAAACCCCGCACCTCTGGGTCTGGTGACAACTTTAACATTTTAGATTTCCCATCACTTTCCTTCCCTGTGACAATGGTCACTCATCCGTATAAAAAGAGAAGGTGAACCTACCCAGTGGGCACATAAATAGCAATGACAACCTGGCAGATGTTCTAACTGTTCTTAATAGTATCCAAATTTAAAAAAGGTTCTAACAAAACATGAACAGTAAATAACTGTTATGGGTTCAACAAAACAAAACTGAGATCTGCCCTGGAAGTTTAAATCAGATTGGTAGTTCTGGATAAGGAATAATATGGCTTCTTGTCAGGTGATATAGTAGATCAGTAAGATGGAGAGTGTTACACAGTGTACACACAATCTAAAAGTACAACACAAATCCACTTACCTATGACAGATACATGAACAGTTGAGTTAGCATTAGTTCCTTTGTAGAAGCAGATGAATATTCCAGTGTCATTTGCTGTGATCTCTCTCACCACAAGGATTTGGCAATTGACAACCTCATTACACTGGATTCGGGATATACGGCTATCATCAGTGCTGAGGTTTATAGGCCACGACCACTCTACTCGCTGCTCCCCACTAGGAAATAAAGGACATATGCCATCCTGTTAATTTCTGCCTAGTGTCCTTTATATGCAGAATACAGCTTGTATTAATGATGCAATTTGTTATGTTAAAAAGTAATATGGAAGGTATGTTTTTCCTATTTCACCATGCATATATATATACACTTTATGGCCAAACACATGTAGACACCTGACCATCACACCTATATGAGCTTATTGAATATCCCAATCCAAAACAATTGGCATTTAATATGGAGTTGGCCCCTCTGCAATTATAACCGTCTCCACTCTTTCTACAAGATTTTGAGCATTTGCGAATTCAGGTACCAATACTGGATGAGAAGACTTGGCTCATAATCAGCATTCAAATAATTCCATAGGTGTTCATTAGGGTTGAGATCAGGGCTCTCATGTTCCACCACACCAAACTCATCAAACACCAACCATATCTTAATGGATATCAAACCAGGTGTTTATGGACCTGGCTTTGTGGAAAGGGCACAGTCATGATTGAACAGTAGTCCTCACATCTCTTGTCATTTGAATCATAGGATCCTCATATGGACAGACCATGACCATCCTGGAAAGCTGCTCTGTGAAGAGTCAGCCAAGGCATCCACAAACTCAAGGGTTCAGAAAATCCTCCAGAAACTGCCTAATAGCAGGATCCCCTTGGGTCAAATCCTCTGAATGATGCATATGCTTTGCCCAAACAGAAGACCTGGCAAAATTCCCCATTAGAGAAACTACCTCTTACAGAGCTGCTCCCACCACAGTATTAAAAAGGTCCTCTAACCTCTCATCTGTGGCACCTTACCAGGACCTATTGGGGTCTCAAGCAGAAAGTGGCCAGGTCATCAGGTAGAGAACATTATTTTGTAGAACTCCATGAGGTGCTGCTGAGCAAATTGCTTAAGTTGAGAAAAAAACCTTTCCTGGGTGAGCCCAATTGCATGCACCACTTCCTGAGAAAGTTTGGGATTCTTAGCTGCCAGGACCCAAATCCAGTGATTTGACTCCAGAAGCTGCAGTCTCAGTTTGTTCACACAAGCCATGTCCACCAGGAAGCCCACTGTTACCCTTTCTGTTAGAAAGACTAGCCACAGACCCTAAGTCTACTCCTGAGATGATGCGGACTCCTGATCCTCAACAGCTTCATTCTTCCACAAAGGAAAAGAGAGGCAGGAGGAAAGCTCCCATGTTAGCACCCCAGAAGTAACCTCTGAGAATTAGTTATGCAAACCAGAGGTGGCTGCTGACAATTCTTCCCTAGATATAAAGAACTGAAGGAATCTACACCCCTCAGAGTTGGCATGCCCTACAGGGAAAGTATCTCCCTATACTGTTGCCACAGGCTTGGAAGTACACAATCGTCCAAAATGTCTTACTGTTACAGTAACATTAACAGTAAAAAGAAACACATGCAGCAATCACTTCAGGGAATACAGATTTCCAGGCAGGAATTCAGAATAGAGCTGCACGATTAATCGTAAAAAAATTGCGATCTCGATTTAACCCCCTCAAGATCTTAATCCAGTATTTCCACGATTCTATGCAGGCAAATGTTTATCAACATTGCTCAGCGCTGAGATATAACTATAAACATTGTATCATTTGGTTCTTTTAGATCAAAGGGATGAACTTTCGTCTGTAAATTAGGTCAGTTTAACCACTTAAAGACTAAACATTTTTCTGACACTTGCTGTTTACAAGTTAAAATCAGTATTTTAGAAAAGTACTTAGAATCTCCAAACATTATATATATTCTTTTAGCAGAGACCCTAGAGAATAAAATAGCGATCGTTGCAATATTTTATGTCACACTGTATTTGCGCAGCGGCCTTTCAAACATATATTTTTGGGGAAAAATATCCTTCAATGAATTAATTTGAAAGATGATGTTACGCGGCGAGAATCGTGATCTTTATTCTAAGCAAAAAAATCGTGATTCTCATTTTAGCCAGAATCGTGCAGCGCTAATTCAGAATAACGGATGCTCTGGATCTGAGTGTTCTCCAAGCACTTGAAACAAACTGTGAAAAAGTATACGAAGACCCAGCAACTCGAACATCCGTGTTCAAAACTTTATTGGCTGCATAGCGGTGATATTATAAGAGCAGCTTACACGTTTCACCAAATACCCTTAATCATAGCATAATACATACTGAAAAAGCTTACCATTTTTACAACCCCCATACATTAACAAACAAGCGTAGATCATAAAACTATTAGATCAAATTGAAAAAACAAGGGGTACGAGTCTGCACAGCAACAAGCAAGATGGTATAGCATGTCAAATGAATCACATTACAGAGAAAATGCTTGCAAAAAGTGTACACGTTGGAAAGAAAACACACAAAAATTGTTCCAAAAAGAATTCAAATAGCGTACAATATATGTGATATAAATAATATAACAAAAGAAGGTCCAAAGGATCCTGGGATAATATCACTGGGGGCGGCACAAGGCAGAACGGTATCTAAAGTATTTTTTCTTTTCTTTAGATATAATTCTGCCTTTTGTCAGTAATATTATCCCAGGGCCTGCTTCTGTTATATTATTTATATCACATATATTATACACAGTTTGAATTATTTTTGGAACTATTTTTGTATGTTTTCTTTCCAATGTGTCTACACCTGTTTGTTAATGGGTAGGGGTTGTATAAATGGTAAGTTTGTTCAGTATGTATTATCCTATGATTAGGGCTATTCGCCGAAATGTGTAAGCTGCTCTTTTAATATCACCACTATGTAGCCAATAAAGTTTTGAATAAGGATATTCGAGTTGCCGGCTCTTAGTATACTTTTTCACAGTAACATTAACAGTACCTTCACTGGAAACACCCAAACGCAATCCTTTGAGTGAGCCATATAATGTATGTGGTAGGTAAACTGCATTATGTTGCCATTGTGCAACCGATATTTGTAGGCAAGTAAAACATTGAAAATGTCCAGACTTTGTAGCTTTTAGCTATGATACAAGATATCATACCTTCTGTCTATGAATATATTTTTTAGAAGGTACTAGAAGTATTTAGCATTGGTTTTAACTCAGGGCTCAAAATTTCAAGTCCTGAGCTACTAGCCAGTCCTTATGAGTTACTTGCCACCAGTTGCCCCACCCAACTCCTACCCTGCCCTGCCCATAATCCCACCCCTACACACATCCTAGTAAATGATCTCATGAAATTACACTGTTAAATGTTTTATGCAGAATTAAGTTACAAAAATAAATATTAACAACATATTTAACAATATTAACAAAAAGCATATTCCATTGATCTGACTGTGATAAATAAAATAAGCATAAAATATGATTGGCTACTATAGGCACTGTACACATCATTACTGCCTTGGTAAGTAAATATTTTAATGCTATATTAAATATAGCATTAAAAAAACTAAATCCAATGAATAGCTCTGATTTAGGATGCAAAGAGACTTGTAGCGGAGCAAAGTACTGGGCAGGGGAGCGGGAGCTGCCAAAGTTAACTTTTACTATTACCAAGCTGGTGATTGGTTGCTAGGCAGTCTGAGCAACCAATCACCAGCCTGTTAATAGGAAAAGTAAACTTTGGCAGCTCCCACCCAACCCCACTCCCCGCCCCGCCCCCACCTCATCTAGTTCTTTGCCGACACTTGCTGTATGCCAGGCCCTGCTAGGAGAATGACAGGGGGCAGAGGGTGGGAGGAGATTCAGCTCCCTTTCAACTCTGCCTGCTGGCTCCACCCACCCCCTACTCCGATGCAGCTCCACACTCAACCCTCAAATTATTTCCACTTGCCTAATGTGACATTTTGAGGGTTGTATTAACTGATGGTAAGTCAAGAAGATCCCAGACTATAGTGATTAGTTTTCATACCCAAAACAAAACATATCATGTAAGAAAAAGTGTATCTAGCTGTACCAGCATATACCTACTATTTACCAGGCAAATGAGTAAGAGATTAAAGGCAGCCTACTATGACAGAAATATGTAGGTAGCCATTGCTGACTTCTGAAAATGCTAGTTGTCCACTTGGTCACTAGCTTCAATAGATGCTAAGGCTGTCTTGGGACAGCCAAACAACTAATGTTTTCGGATAACCAGAAAAGCATTACATGATGTGGCTGGCTGAACTGTGACTGCATCCTATGAAATAAAGTCGCTCTTCGGCAGTGCCATCAGCCACGGATGCTGCAGCTGCCTGAATACAATAGAGATTCCTCCATCCACACTGTTAGCATGGATTGGGAAATCAATTGATTTCTTCTTCCCTCTCTTGCAGACTGAATGGCTGAAATTCGAGTTATCTATGCCTGCCCTAATACCTAGTCTCAAATCAAAAACAAATGGGTTACTAAAGTTACAAAAATTCTCATAAGACAGAATACAACTTCGGAAGTGATGTAATATATTGTACTGTATTGTAATGTATTCTTTGTTTCCGAGCATGCATGATCTTGGTCACACTATTTTTTTGTACAAAAACTATACGAATTACACGAAAATCATTCATTCTGTTATCATTCGAGAAAATTTTTCGTGTTTGTTCCTTTCGGAAATTTTAGCATGAACCGTCATGATTGGCTCTCCAAAGCTGTTTACTAATGATCAGATTATCGAAAAATCACTCACTAAATGCATTGTTTTCCTCCGATTATCTTATTGTGTGTAAGGGCCTTAAGTCTGCAGGGTCAGTTTAAGGCCCAAGTGCATCCATAACCATCATTAAAGAAGAACTCAAAACCCCAAATTTTAATTTTCCCATGCAGTGGGCATGTGCCTGCACTGTATGGGTTAACTGCTCGTTCTCATCTAGGGAACTGCAGAGCGGAGATGTACTTACCTAATCCACGGATCCTCAGCGCAAGACTGGTCCCTGACGCTTCTGCCCCCCCCCCGCACGCTAGCGGTCTTATGAATGAACTGTTCCTGACATCATCCCGCCCATAGACCGGCTCTAGAAGTGAGGACAACAGGACTTTTCCTGGAAGAGTCCACCGCTGGACGTGGGGAAAAACGGTTTTACGGAAGATCGAAGGATTGGGTAAGTATAGCCTATTGATGCATACCTAGACAAAATGAGCAGTTAGACAGGGGGGCTGTACCATGCAGTGTGGGTTCAGCCCCCCTGAATGGGAGAAACATTTTTTTAATGGAGTTCAGCTGTAAATGAGGGTGTGTCTTTGTATATCCGAGGAGCATTTTTACCCTAAGGGATGTATGTATCAGATTTCTCAAGAAAGTTGCTTAATTATATTGTTACACTATGACCTGTGAGGGGTTCCTGCATTTTCAGGTGTGAAGGAAAGATCACCTTATGAATAAAAAAAGTAGAGTCATACCAATTTTTTATCTTTCATTTTGCAGTATCAGAGTCAAGCTGACTCTTGTTTCTCTAGGACACAGGAAGGACCTTCTATTGCAGTGGTTAGCTTAAAAAAAACATCATTAGTAACAAAACTGGAGACTGAGTCATGGAAAATGCATTTAGACCAACACATGGCACCCAACCCATATCTGAAGTACCAAACCAGTGTAAACATTGTATTTGGAGTATATCTATGAAATACCTGCATGTGATGTTTAGTGTACTGTTTGAAGGTATTACCAGCTTACTCTCCTTAGTACTTAAAGTTGGAAAATCTGCAAAGAATAAAAAAACAACAGGGTGTAAGAGAAAAGTGTGTGAAACATCCACATGATAACTTCTTCGCTGTGCACCTTCACCACTCAGCTTATCATAACAGGAAGGTGCTGCAGATGGTCCTGGGAGAAATGCAAAGCAAATCAATTCTTAGACTTGGGTGGAGTTCCTGTTATTCTGCCAGGCTAGTTCCAATGTCCCTTATAACGGATGTGTGACATTGGAATTAATGAGTCCTCATCTGATGAGCTTACTTGGTTTGGACCAACGCTAAAATACTTTTGATATAATAAAACAACTGGACCTCTAAATACCAGGCAGACAAAATGGACCTGGCCTTATATTGTCACACTGAGGTAGCATGTGACCATTGTCCTTCTCCCACTGTGGCGTCCCAACACCCTTCCTATGTACTTTACAGAAAGTGACGTGTACTCCGTACTTTCTCATCTCCTTTCCCGTAATGTTGTATAACGCAACCAGAAGATTACTAATACTTAATGCAGGCAGTATTACTAATAAAGGTGTAAAAAAAAATATATAGATATATATATATCTATATAGATCGATATAGATCGATCTATATAGATATATATTATATATCTATATATACAAGGGCTCTTCAAAAATTTTCTGAACTTTTTTAAACTCTTTATTAAGAATTTCAAAAACAAATTACATCACTTTTCTACATAGACACCTTCCTTTGCTTTGCTTTTTTCCCAGCATCGTACCAACTTTTTAATGCCATCATCAGAACTCCTCCCACCCTCACCATTTCCAACAAAAATATAAAAGTGTAGAAACATTTTGAGGACTATATATCTATATATATATATATATCTATATATTTATTTAGTTTTTTTAGTTGGGAAGTTGGTAACACACAGACATATATTTCTATCTATCTATCTATCTATCTATCTATCTATCTATCTATCTATCTATCTATCTATCTATCTATCTATAGTTTACATATACATATAGCTTACATATATATTACGAATGGAATAGCATAAATTACAGAAAAGTAAATGGTAAGCGGAGAGAAGTTTATAAAAGAGAATGAAGAATAACGAGTAAAAAGGATCTACACTTGTTATCCACACTCCATATGTCATTGGATTATAACATATTATAACATATTAGGATCTTATAAAAAAAATACATGCTAAGTTTATAATAAAAGGTTCCATATGGTGCAAATAATATATAATATGATCAGGTAATAAACCGTTCATCATGGTGGGTTGGGGAAGAATCGTATATTTGCTTTCCTAACGGTCCCTTATATCTAAATACAGCTCTTTAAGATCTGTCCAGGTGAATTGTGTTAGGATTTTGAACATTGAACAATTATACAATAAAATTTCCGCTATGGGGATGTTGTAATTCATCCACACTGTTTAAAAAAAATAAAAAGTAATTTTGTTGTGATTTCTAAATATTTTTTAATCGTATTTGGTAAATATGCTTGGAGGATGTCATCCACTGAGATGGAGCAGTGATCATATGTAGGTACACAGCTCAGCAGAGGAGTGTCCTTACAGAACAGTCTCCCTACAATTTATTCTAAAATTTTGGAAAGATTCTCCTAACATTTTGGAACTATTTCTCCTGCTACTTAGGGAATGTTATACTGTTTTTTACTACTAAAAAAACTAGATTCTTAAATAAAAATCTAGGTGAAATAGCATTGAAATGAACAGCCCTGACAATACAATAATACAATAGTCTCTGAAAATAAGTCTAGTAATATAAAGCAACTAATATACACAGCAGTGTGTGTATGTGTCTATAGATTGTAAGCTCTGAGAAAACTTTTGGCGCTATATAAATCGTGTATAATAATATAATGTAAACAATATATTTCTATAAAATATACTTTTACACAAACCATCCTAGAGCAAGATACACTTTTTATTTTATTTTTTTACACATTCACATTGCCATATTTAACAAAATATTCATTAATAACAGTTTCATTTATTGATCTCTCACCTGATGCCATCAGAGATCCGATCAGACAGCAGTGCAGAATTCCCAGCAGCATCATCTTAATCCTCAGATTGTCCATTGTAGACAGATTACATCCCAGTCCAGGGGCTCTCATGTACAGAACACACCAGCAATGACAATATAGTAATGTATAGTTCCCCAGTACTAGACGATGGTCAGCTCCTGTGCCCAGTGATAGTCAGCTCCTCGGTGCCGCTCCCAGTGGTGGAGACGACCATACAACACACACGGAGTGTCTCTCTGTTCGGCTATCTCTCCTGTATCTCTATGTGCGAGTCTACCAGGCAGACTCATCTACTCCCTGAACTTATCTGCCCCGCCCACACAGGGAGGCCCCGCCCCCTCTAAAGAAAGTACAAGCTTCATCCTGAGCTCCATCACCTATCCAGCCTCTCTACACTTTACATCAGATACTCTATAACTAATCTCTTTTAGTATAGACATTGAAGGGGATTTACTAAAACTGATGCACATAAAATCTGGTGTAGCTGTGCATAGTAACCAATCAGCTTCCAGGTTTTAAAGTTAAAGTTTCTTTGAAGAAGCTGAAGTTAGCAGCTGGTTGGTTTGCTAATTGCATAGCTCCTGATTGTCCCTGATTTGGAGCACTGTCCCCCCTGTCCCTCTTTCCTCCTCATTTTGGTCTGATCCATATAGTTGTATATAAAATGCACTTTTTATCTTTCAGAAAGTGTTTCCCAGTGCTAAACCTTTCACCCAAATTCTAAATTTCTGCATTTGTACATTTTAAAAGCCAATATAAAGGAATAGTAGTGGTAAAAAAAAAGCACTTGTGGATTTAATTAACCTTTTTCTCTTAAAGAGGAGCTGCACCTTAAAAAAATATTAAAAGCCAGCAGCTACAAATACTGCAGCTGCTGACTTTTAATAAATGGACACTTACCTGTCCCAGGGTCCAGCGATGTCGGCAGCCGAAGCCGATCAATCGCTCGGCTCTCGGCTGCCCCCGCCGCCATCCTCGGTCAGGGAATCGGGAAGTGAAGCGCTGCGGCTTCACTGCCTTGTTCCCTACTGCGCATGCGCGAGTCGCACTGCGTCTCTGCACTGGTCCCTGTTGTGCGCTGGGAACTGTGTGTTTCCCAGCACACAACGGGGGGGGGGGCATCTGCGGATATTCTGCGGCTGTCTAAGCCCGGAAGTGGGTGCAGATACCTGTATTAGATAGGTATCTGCACCCCCCTCCCCCCTGAAAGGTGCCAATTGTGGCCCTGGAGGGGGGGAGGAATCCGATGAGTGGAAGTTCCACTTTAGGGTGGAACTCCGCTTTAATTCTCCTCCATCTCAAAATGTTGGGGGGTATGTAATTGCACAGCTGCACCAGTTTTAGTAAGATCCCTTTCACACTGGGGCGGTGCCGGCATTAGCTGTTATAGCGACGCTTTTCGGTCGCTAGCGGGGTGCTTTTAACCCCCGCTAGCGTACGAAGAAAGGGTTAAAAGCGCCCATGTTTCGGCACTGCCGAAGTGCTTTGCAGGCACTTTGGCAGCACTGCCCATTCATTTCAAAGGGCGGGGCGTTTTGGGTTCGGTGTATTCACTGCTCCCACACTGCCCCAAAGATGCGGCTTGCAGGACTTTTTTCTCTGTCCTGCAAGCGCACCGCTCCAGTGTGGAAGAACTCGAGTTTTCACACTGGGGAGGCATGAGAGGCGCCTGAAAAACACCCCAGTGTGAAAGGGGTCTAAATCTCCCCCATTAATTATTTAGAATCATGTTATTGTGCGTGATTGCATTAGCCCCCTTGTGGTCATTTTTGCGCCGTGTCAGTAAGTGGGCATAACTAGGATTCATGGGGCCCCATAGCAAGAGTTTGATGCTCACCCCAGTCATTTTTACCTCTCATCTTCTGTCTTTGGTGCCGACATCTTAACTGTGGGCAAGTGGCTGTAACATCTTGCAGCTTCACGGCCGGGTGCCCACTGCGCATGCGCGAGCCGCACTTTGTGAATGGTCCTGTAGCCTCCTGGTACCTGTGGTGTGTCCCAAAAGACTGCGGGAGGGAGGGGAGAAGAAAACTTCCTCTTCCGATTGCCTAGAGTGGAAGTAGGAGCTGGTACCTGTCAAAACCGGGACCCGCTCCCCCCCCCCATAACTGCCATTATTGAAAGAAGAGCAGGGGAGGAGGCCTTTTGGGCAGAGCTCTGCTTTAAAGTGGCATTACTATGGTTGTATAGGCTTACTTTTTTCTTTTTAATAAAAAACATGCTCTGTGCAATGGTAGTGCTCTAACAACTTGAAGCCAAAACGTTTTAATCGGTTACAGCAACAGTTTTTTTTCTCTTGGAATAAAGGTTTTAAATAAACGAATAAACGCTGATCATTGTAAGCACCCCTGCTGGTTTGTCACATCCATATTACTGCTACATCTGCAGGAAAGCTTGTTCTGTTGAAAAACAACAGACTTACCGGCTGGATCACCAGGAAAAATTTTAAGAAAGTCTAAAAAGAAAACTAATGCAGCCATCACATCTAAGAATTGGCAAGCTGCAATTAAATAAATGTTTATTTTGGGTTTAAAGAGGAGGTCCAGCCCCCCCACGAAAACTTAAAAGAAAGCAGCTACAAATACTGTAGCTGCTGACTTTTAATATATGGACACTTACCTGTCCAGGAAGCCCGCAATGTCGGCACCCCAGCCAATCTTTGGATCGGCTGTCAGGTGCAGCCGCCATCCCATTCCCATTCCTGGTAAGGGAACCCGGCAGTGAAGCCTTTCAGCTTCACAGCCGGTTCCCTACTGTGCATGCGCAAAGCGCGCTTCTCTTTCTAATTGGTTCGCCGACGGAGGAAGGAACCAAACTTGTGGGAGACGGGGCCGAATGGTACCTGTTCCCCCCTCCCCTTGAAAGGTGCCAAATGTGGCACCGGAAGGGGGGGGGGGGAGACAGATAAGCTGAAGTTCCACTTTTGAATGGAACTCCGCTTTAATACCACTTTAAAGTGGTAGTAACGCCTAACTCTAACTAATCTTAGAAGTGTTCCCTCTTCCTACCTATCCTGCATACCCTGTATAAGAAAGATTTGTGTACTTACCTATTTTTAATCTGGTCTGGTCCAGTCATGTGACTCAGCAGTTCCGGCTACCCCATGTAAAGGAGCGATCGACAACAGCTATGAGTTCCCGAAACAGTGACATCACCCATAGGCTCCCTTAACCCAGCCACTGTTAGTGCGCCCTTGTTTCCCCGGCAACGGCTGCTCACTGACACAGGGGAGTCAGAGCTACAGGATCACGTGACCAAACCAAACTGGATTAAAAATAGGTGAGTTCACAGATCTATTTTATACAGGATATTCAAGAAGTGAGAGGAAGGAAGGAACATTTTTATTAATAGTTAGGGGTTTTCACTTTAAAGCTGAACTCCATTTTTTTTTGCATAGTTACATTGGTCCAGCTTTGACCATTGTTAAGAATACATATTTCATACCTCTGAGATCCCCGTGGAAGCTGGAAATCAGTGTAGTAGCCACTAATACTATAGTGACCCTCGCAGTCTTCGGGGACCAGTGCTGCGTAGTGAACACAGGGGGTCACTCACTTGGCATGGAAGCCATTCAGAGAGTGGTTTGCATTTTCTCATTCAATTTTTTTATTTCTTTATTTATTAGAGGTACTCATATAAAACTCACAATTTACGCAGTGCTTTACATATATGTTGTACATTCACATCAGTACCAGTGGCGTCCATTAGGGGTGCACGGGCACCGCCCCTCCATCCATGCGTCCGGCCTCCTGATCTACATGCGGTGCGCCGGAACACATGGCTTCCAATGGGGGTGGGGGGGGGGCAGGGTTGAGGTTTGAAGCACGTGATTAGAGCCAGAGGCTCTAATAGGTTTCAAAAAAGGGTGGGCTCAGGGCACAGAGAACTGTGTGACGATAGTGAATATTGAATATTCACTATTGCCACATTGATCCTCCTCCTGGCCAATCAGGAAGCAGGTCAGGATCAGGTGAAGCAGGTCAGGATCAGGTGAAAGGACAGGCGATCCTATTAGATGCCTAGGAGGAGGAGGGAGGAGACGCACGGCGGAAGCCGCCATGATGCAGGGGAAAGAAGATGCGATAGGAGCCGCCACCCGCCACCCGTAGGAGCACTGCCTGTCTGCAACCTAGATGGGGTAAGTGCAGGGCTGGATGACCAACCAACGGGGGGGGGGGGGTTTGTGCGGTGACCGACCGACTGACAATGGCAGACAGGGATGGGGGGTGGGGTGCCGTCCGCCAACCGAGGGGGGGTGGTTGTTTGCGGCCCCCCCCCCCAAAGAAAACACCCACCAGCCGAGCTTACAATCTAAGGTCCCTAACTCACATTCATAGGTACACATACTGGGGCCAATTTAGACAGGAGCCAATTAACCTACCAGCATGTCTCCAGGCAGGTAGTGTCATGGTTGGGATTTAAACCAACAACCCTAGTGCTGCAAGGCAGGTGTGCAAACCACCTAGCCACTATGCTACCCAAAGAATAATTGGACAAGGTGGAGCATGTGACATCATCACCCCATGCAACCCATGGCGGTCAAGTGACCCATGTGGTTATTGTGCAGCAGGGCAGCCACACAGCATGGAATCAGAATGATCCACAGCAATCCCCCAGTAATTGAGTATGCATACATTGCAATGAAAACTATACATGGATATCAGCTTTAAAGTGCTGCCAAAACAAGAAAAACTGAAAAATCAGCACAAGGGACATAACATACAGTCCAGGCAGTAAGATGTGTCCCTTGTACTGATACTTGTTCTGTTTATTGAATACCCCCTCCATCTATATCTGTCCCACCCCCTCCCCACTATCCTCCACCATCATTTTCTAGTGCAGTGGGGGGGGTTTAAAAGAACTATGGTTCCGTCATAGACTCTCATCAACAGTGCCAGACTATGCCCACACTTTCCGCCCAGCTGCTCCATTCATAGAAGCCAGACTATATCTTCTATGAATGAAGCGTGACCTATGAATGGAGGATGTGTGGATGATTGATAGCTCCGCCCCCTCCAATCATAGATCAGGTTTCATTCATAGAAGCTGTAGTTTGGGGTTCACTTGCCAACCAGGCTTTTTCTGGCTCTTTTTGTTTACAAGTTTAAATTTTTAACAAAAGAACCTAGGGAATAAAATGGTGATCGTTGCAATTTTTTATGTCACGCAGTATTTGCGCAGCCGTTTTTCAAATGCAATTTTTTGGGAAAAAATACAATTTAGTGAAAAAAAAAAACATAATATATACCCCATTTTTTTTGTAAAATGTAAAAGATGATGCTAGGTCGAGTAAATAGATACCTAACGTCTCATGCTTGACAGAGGAGGTCTAGCGCTAGAATTATTGCTCTCACTCACTGCTTACATATGCGTGTGCGACTTATGTAGCGTGAGCACGGAGGAATGGGGGCACTTTAATTTTTTTTGTTATTTATTTTACTTTTTATTTTTTGATTTTTACACTGTCCCTTTAATTTTTTTTTAAATCACTTTTATTCCTATTACAAGGAATGTAAAAATCTCTTGTAATAGAAAGAAGAATGACAGGTCCTCTTTATGGAGAGATCTGGAGTCAAAAAAGACCCCAAATCTCTTATTTAACTTTAAAAGCAAAAGATTAAAAAAAATTAAAAAATCATGTATGGAAGTGATTTCATGATGTCGCTCCGGTCCTCCAAGGCCATAGAGGCGATCAAAGACGATCTACTCTTTGATCACCCATAGGAGCAGCTTGCCGCACCGTCAAATCATCTTTCGGGCAAACCGGTGGAGACAGTAAGCCCGAAAAACACTGACGAAGAGTCGTGGGGGGGGGGGTACAACCCCTCCCCCCACTTCAGAAAGTGGTCCAGGGGCTCATGAGCCGCTCAGGCCACTTTCATGAGAAAGCCAGCCGCCGCCTGCAAGAAACAATACTAGAATTATGGCTGAAATCTTCAGCCATAATCCCGGCAAACTCCTTGCAAACTGCAACGTGTATATGCATATTGCGGTTGGCAACTTTTTTTATAGAACCTCAGCTGTGCTATAAGGTTTTAGCTCTGGCATTTGTGACTTTATTATGCATACAGGGCATAGGTGTGCACAGCCTATTGCATTAGGGTGTGCACCCCAAAGCTCAAACACACTGAAGCATAGTAAACTGTGTTTACTATGCATCAGTGTGTGAATGAACACAGTGAGTGATTGTGTTCACTGTGTTCATTTAGAAAAGGAAAGGGCTGGTAAATGACATGGGTAGCCCTTTCCCCCGCTCTCCATCCTGAAACATGGGGGGAAGACCAGGCAGTAGGGGGAGTCGGCACGGCACAGAGTGAATAGGGTGTGCCCAGGCACACCTGACACACCCCTGCGCATTCCTATGATACAGAGTAAAGCCGGCCATAGATGGATCGAATCTTGGCCAGTTCAGCAGGGACATATGCATGACAGAAAATATAGTCATATACTGAGATATTATTGGAACTATGTCAGTGGACATTTTATACACATTTTTCTCTCTGTATTGCAGTATAACAATGGCAATGACCAAGTAGACTGCGATGCATAGTAACATGTTTTGGTGTGCTGTGGTGCTGCTCATTCTGATTGGCTGCTCATTCTGATTGGCAACCTACCTAGCACATCTTCCCAACACACCTACGTTGTAGTGCAGAGCAACACATGGCAAAAAACTACTGTGGCTGTGTTGGAATGCAGCAGACCAGGCTGGTCCTTACTAGTTGTAAATGCAATATATATATATTTTTGCTATGTTATACTTCTGGTGTTCAGTCTGCACTATTTCTGCTTTTGCTGCATTACAAAGCAGTGTATAATAGTTTTCATGCCAGAGGAGGAGTTGGATAGACACGTTTCCAAGAGGGTCATATGAGTGCCAAAGACCTGAGAACCAGAGAAACGCTGGGAAAACTACAAGAGCAGCAAACCTTTAAGGCCCCTTTCACACTGGGGCGGGGGCGCCGTCAGCGGTAAAACGGCGCTATTTGTAGAGCCGCTTTACTGTCGTTTTAGCGGCGGTATTTGGCCGCTAGCAGGGGCAGTTTTACCCCCCTGCTAGCGGCCGAGAAAGGGTTAAAACCGCCGCAAAGTGCTGCTGCTGCTGGTATAGCCTCACTGCCCCATTCATTTCTATGGGCAGGAGCGGTGAAGGAGCGGTATACACACCGCTTCTTCACCGCTCCAAAGATGCTGCTAGCAGGACTGCTAACAGCTGCTGACTTTTAAAATACAGACACTTACCTGTCCAGGGCACCCGCGATGTCCTCACCCAAAGCCGACCCGTCCCTCGGCCCCCAGGTGCAGGCGCCGGCATCTTCAGTAAGGGAATCAGGAAGTGAAGCCTTGCAGCTTCACAGCCTGGTTCCCTACTGCGCATGTGCGAGTTGTAAAGCGCGCCCTGACTGGTCCCTGCTGTCTTCTGGGACCTGTGTGTCTCCCAGAAGACAGCGGGGGGGACGGAGGAGGGGCCAGACATGGCGTAGATCGCCGCAAATTCTGCGGTGATCTATCGCCGGAAGTGGGAGCAAATACCTGTATTAGACAGGTATCTGCTCCCCCCTGAAAGGTGCCAAATGTGACACTAGAGGGGGGGAGGAACCGGATAAGAAGAAGTTCCATATTTGGGTGGAACTCCGCTTTAACTCTTGCAGTTTCCAAGGGTTGGGCTTTAAATCAATATGTAGATTCTCCCCTAGGGATTATCTTTACGCAAGTCAGTGCAGTCAGAATCCCTGCTGAATGACTGGAGATATAACCAATTAGAGTATAATTAGTCTAGATGATGGGGTTGATTTGTGAAAGTAATGGACTATGTTCACTATAAAGGTGTATGCTCACTTGGCTACTGCTCCCTTAGCTTAGTGAATGAGGTGAAGCTGTATTCACTTTAATCATGCAGTGAACACAGACTCTCTCTATTTTGCTAAGTGAACATACACTTTGCTAAAGCTGATCATAAGTATATGGATTACTTTCATTCAGCCTACAGGCTGAACAAAAGAAATCAAACAGATTGCTCCATCCACACTAACAATGTGGATAGACAAATCCCCCCCTGCAAGGCTAATGTGTTCTGGCAGCCAGTGCTGTCAACTGTCAGAATACCCAACCAGTGCCTGCATCTTACTGGATGCAGGTGCTGTTCGCCTGACAATTTTCTGACAAGTTCCATTGTCAAAAGTTGAACAGCTAACTTTTGTTGAATGGAATGGTGTCAACAGGGCCATACATTGCTCACATTCAAGCAGTGTATGACCAATTTAAAGCTGGCCATAGATGGATTGTTTTGTTTTTTTCAACCAGAAGACCAGAAAACAAGAACACTAATGCAGCCACCACATCTAAGGACTGGTAGGCTGCAATATATAACATTTGTTTTTGGTTTAGATATTCTTAACCACTTCAGCCCTGGAAGGATTTACCCCCTTCCTGACCAGAGCACTTTTTACAATTTGGCACTGCGTCGCTTTAACTGCTAATTGCGCGGTCATGCAATGCTGTACCCAAACGAAATCTGCGTCCTTTTCTTCCCACAAATAGAGCTTTCTTTTGATGGTATTTGATCACCTCTGCGGTTTTTATTTTTTGCGTTATAAACAGAAAAAGACCGAAAATTTTGAAAAAAAATTATATTTTCTACTTTTTGTTATAAAAAAATCCAATAAACTCAATTTTTTTCATACATTTAGGCCAAAATGTATTTGGCCACATGTCTTTGGTAAAAAAAATGTCAATAAGCGTATATATATTGGTTTGCGCAAAAGTTATAGCGTCTACAAACTAGGGTACATTTTCTGGAATTTACACAGCTTTTAGTTTATGACTGCCTATGTCATTTCTTGAGGTGCTAAAATGGCAGGGCAGTACATGCCCCCCCAAATGACCCCATTTTGGAAAGTAGACACCCCAAGGAAATTGCTGAGAGGCATGTTGAGCCCATTGAATATTAATTTTTTTGTCCCAAGTGATTGAATAATGACAAAAAAAAAAATTACAAAAAGTTGTCACTAAATGATATATTGCTCACACAGGCCATGGGCATATGTGGAATAGCACCCCAAAATACATTCAGCTGCTTCTCCTGAGTACGGAGATACCACATGTGTGGGACTTTTTGGGAGCCTAGCCGCGTACAGGGCCCCGAAACCTGCCTTCAGGATTTCTAAGGGCGTAAATTTTTGATTTCACTCCTCACTACCTATCACAGTTTTTAAGGCCATAAAATGCCCAGATGGCACAACCCCCCCCCCCCCCAAATGACCCCATTTTGGAAAGTAGACACCCCAAGCTATTTGTTGAGAGGCATGTTGAGTCCATGGAATATTTTATATTTTGACACAAGTTGCGAGAAAGTGACAATTTTTTTTTTTTTTTTTGCACAAAGTTGTCACTAAATGATATATTGCTCAGACAGGCCATGGGCATATGTGGAATTGCACCCCAAAATACATTTAGCTGCTTCTCCTGAGTATGGGAATACCACATGTGTGGGACTTTTTGGGAGCCTAGCCGCGTACGGGGCCCCGAAAACCAATCACCGCCTTCAGGATTTCTAAGGGCGTAAATTTTTGATTTCACTCTTCACTGCCTATCACAGTTTCGGAGGCCATGGAATGCCCAGGTGGCACAACCCCCCCCAAATGACCCCATTTTGGAAAGTAGACACCCCAAGCTATTTGCTGAGAGGCATGGTGAGTATTTTGCAGCTCTCATTTGTTTTTAAAAATGAAGAAAGACAAGAAAAAAACATTTTTTTTTTCTTTTTTCAATTTTCAAAACTTTGTGACAAAAAGTGAGGTCTGCAAAATACTCACTATACCTCTCAGCAAATAGCTTGGGGTGTCTACTTTCCAAAATAGGGTAATTTTGGGGGGTTTTGTGCCATCTGGGCATTCCATGGCCTCCGGAACTGTGATAGGCAGTGAAGAGTGAAATCAAAAATTTACGCCCTTAGAAAGTCTCCAAGTCCCAAAAAGTCTCACACATGTGGTATCCCCATACTCAGGAGAAGCAACAGAATGTATTTTGGGTATGTGAATGGGGGGATGTGAATGGGGGAAGTACGGGCGCTGCAGAAGTGGTGGGTTCCCAATTATTAGGATTGGCGAATGCAGCAGGAAGGGCATTATGGACACGACAGGCCTGTGTTTGTCTTCTTCTTGGTGGCAGCAGGACACTACTTGCCACCTCACCAGCTTGAACTGCCCTTATGGGACTCGCCACGTCACCAAGTGTTACTGCAGTGCTGGTTTGACTACAACCGGGGTGTACTAGGCCGCTGGTGCTTGCCAGTTCACCAAAACGCTACCAAAAAAACTGTTAGCGATCGCAGGGATCAGGCCTGACTCTGCGAACGCTGCAGTTATGCGTTTAGTGTTTTGTAAGTGACAGTGATCGATCGATACTGCACTTGGGTGGGCTGGGCTGGGCCGGGCCGGGCGGAGGGGCAAAACGCAGGTGCTAGCAGGTATCTGGGCTGATCCTGCTAACACTGCGTTTTTGGGAACCCTAAACTGCTGGGGACGCTAGTATAGATCTGATCGGATCAGATATTGATCCGATCAGATACTATACCACTAAGGGAGGTGTACGGTGCGTGCGTGGGTGTTAGCGGTACTGGCACTAACCTGACGCTGCCTGGGGCTGGTGCTTGCCAGTTCACCAAAACGCTACTAAAAAAACTGTTAGCGATCGCAGGGATCACGCCTGACTTTGCGAACGCTGCAGTTATGTGTGTTTAGTGTTTTGTAAGTGACAGTGATCGATCAATACTGCACTTGGGTGGGCTGGGCTGGGCTGGGCCAAGCGGAGGGGCAAAACGCAGGTGCTAGCAGGTATCTGGGCTGATCTCGCTAACACTGCGTTTTTGGGAACCCTAAACTGCTGGGGACACTAGTATAGATCTGATCGGATCAGATATTGATCCGTTCAGATACTATACCACTAAGGGAGGTGTACGGTGCGTGCGTGGGTGTTAGCGCTACTGGCACTAACCTGACGCTGCCTGGGGCTGGTGCTTGCCAGTTCACCAAAATGCTACCAAAAAAACTGTTAGCGATTGCAGGGATCAGGCCTGACTCTGCGAACGCTGCAGTTATGCGTTTAGTGTTTGGTAAGTCACAGTGATCGATGGATACTGCACTTGGGTGGGCTGGGCTGGGCCAGACAGAGAGGCAAAACGCAGGTGCTAGGTTACTATACAGCAGCAGAGGAAGAATCTGATCGGCTGGGATCGATCGCGAGGGGGGGCCACGAATGGATGGTCTCCCCCTCACCTCTCATCGCTCCCAGACACAAGCCGACCGCCTCGGGCACCGGGGGGTCCGTGATTTTGCCTGCCCGTGCCATTCTGCCGCAGTATATCTGCGTTAGGCGGTCGGCAACTGGTTAAACAGTCAAACTGTTTAGGAAAATCAGTGATGGAAAAGGATCTTGGAGTATTGTAGATCACAGACTTATGCCTTGTACACACGATCGGACATTCCAACAACAAAATCCATGTTTTTTTTTCGACGGATGTTGGCTCAAACTTGTCGGTCACACAAAGTTGGTTGGAAATTTCGAACGTCAAGAACGCGGTGACATACAACACGAGAGAAAATGAAGTTTAATAGCCAGTGCTGCTCTCCTGCTTGATTTCGAGCATGCGTGGCACTTTGTGCTTTGGAATTGTGTACACACAATCGGAATTTACGCAAACGGATTTTGTTGTCGGAAAATTTGAGAACCAGGTCTCAAATTTTGTGTGACAAATTTCCGACAAAAGGCTCCCATTGAACATTTTCTGTCGGAAAATCCGACCGTGTGTATGAAGCGTAATGCTTCGTTCACACTGTGGCGTTCTGGATTGCGGGCCGAATCGATGCAATTATGCCCGTAATTCCAAATCGACGCAAATCACAGGACACCCTTGCGATCCCTGTTACTTTGAATGGCACCCAAATTGTGGAGCGATTTTGCAGCGATTGACACCCCACGAATTGCAGTAAAATCATGAGAACAGAATCGCGGGATGCCCCTGGACCAAAATACTTTTTTTGGGCGATAGGCGTCCCGCGATTCTGTTTGCGTGTCTTTACCGAGATTTGTCGGGCAAAATCGCGCCACGATGTGGGTGCCATGCAAAGTTACTGGGATCGCAAGGGCATCCCGCGATTTGCAGAGATTTGGAATGCCATAGTGTGAACGGAGTTCAATGCCAAACTGCAGCTCACAAAGCTAGTAAGATACTGACATGCATTAAAAAGGACATACATTCCAGAGATAAATCAATAATTCTTCCGTTGTACTAAACAATGGTTCGGCCTCATCTTAAATATGCATTTCAATTTCAGCCCTGGTTCACATCAGTGCAGCTTTGAAATCGCGCTACTTCAGAGTCGCAGATCAGTGCTATTTGGACCTCCGATTTCATTGCAGCTTGCTACTGCATTTAACAGAAGTCAATGCAAGTTGCAATGAAATTGCAAAAAAAGGAGTGTAGGAACCTTTTGAAAGTCACTGTGACTTGAGTCGCAACAGTTTGAGAGGTTCCATTGGCGGCAATGGGGTGTGACTTGTCATGCGTGTGAACCAGGGCTCGATCACCTATCCTCAGTAAAGACATTGTTGAAGTAGAAAGAGTTTAGCAAAGGGCAACAAAATGAATAAGGAGGGTGCAGGACTTCAGCTATAAGGATCGATTACATAGATTACATTTATATACTCTGGAGAAGAGGTACCTGAGAGGGGAAATATTTACAAAGTACAAATATATCAACAGTGACTCCAATAACTGTAATAAACTATTTACTGTAAAGTCCCTGAAGAGGACACACGTGCACAATTTGAGGTTAGAAGAAAGAAGGGTTTACGGTTACCCTAGATTGTAGAAAGGGTTTGAAAAGGTGCCTGTACTACTTGATGCCACTTCGATCCAAAGAATGTAAAGACAGATCAAAGTTGCACTCAAAGTCGCATCACTGTTGCACTCCAAAGCCGCACTTTAAATTGCGCGACTTTGGAGTCGCACTAGTGAGAACGGAGCCTAACTGTTAAAGCAGCAAACATGTGTGAACAACCTCCCCCAGGAAGTGGGGGTAGCTGAGAGTGTCAACAACTTCAAAAAACTTCTAGATGCCTTCCTCCGGAAGCAGAATATACAGGGCTATACCTAGTGTGATGATTCACAAAAATACAAGTATCCAGCTAAACTGAGTAATCTTCCTGGAATGTTGCAATATCAAATGAAAAATTATTAATTTCAGCACAATCTGGTATTTCTATACAAACAGTTGTTGCATTTTGCTCATCAATCCTTATATACATTGATCAGCCATACCATGATGACCACCCACCCAATATTAAGTATGGCCCCCTTTTTAACAGCCCTGACCCATTGAGGCATGGACACCAAAGTAACATCCACATGAATGGTAGGACCCACGGTTTAGGTTTCCCAGCAGAACATTGCCCAAAGCATCATACTGCCTCTGCCAACTTGCCTTCTTATACTGCATCCTGGTGCCATCTCCTCCCCAGGTAAGTGATGCACACAATCACCCGGCCATCCACATGATGTAAAAGAAAACGTGATTCATCACACCAGGCCACCTTCCTCCATTGCTCTGTAGTCCAGCTCTGATGTTCATGTGACCATTGTAGAAGCTTTTGGCTGTGGACATGGGTCACCATGGGCTTCACAGCCCCATACAAAACAAACCGCTATGCCCATTATTTTTTCTGCTTTCACCACATCAACTTCATCGACAACATGTTCACTTGCTGCCTAATATATCCCACCAATTTTCAGACGCCATTGTAACGAGATATTTCCTTTACCTGTCAGTGGTCATAATGTTATGGCTGATCGGTGTATGTCTGATAAACACACAAATAAGCACAAATCATAACAAAAGAAAACATTATCGAATTGTGTACTATTTAGATAAAAAGAGCGACTATACAGACCCCATTATGTACAGAGAAGAACGTTATGTAATGTTGTGGCCAGTAGGGGGCCTTCAGCTCCTTCAGAAAGGTACAAGATTTGAAGAAAACTTATACTGAGAGTAATATGAAAGCTATCAATGCTGACCTCCTTGAAAAAATACTAGTATCTGTCTGGCTGTTTACTCTTTGAGACACTGACCTGGAACAAGCATATTCTTACAGAGGACCTTCTATACCAAACAGAAGGTCCAATTTTTGAAGTCCTATGTCCCACCAACTTGATTGGCTTTAAAAAGCTATTGATATACAAACAGATCCCCCAGAAAAAAAAATACTTACCACAACCCTGGCCTACAGTGCTTCCAGGAGGAACGGCCGATGTCACCTCGATGTCACCATGCCTCACTGCTGCCTAATGTGACAACTGGGCGCTTAAAATCCTGCGAAAAAGGCACCCTTGCAATGAGTTGGACCGCTTTCTTGCGGAGCTCTGAAGGAATGTATAGTGGCATCACCTGTGTCTATGGAGGCATCTTTCCTTTTGCACGGAAGTCTGCTTAAGCAAAGTCAGAGTGATGTCAGAGCCATTAATCTGCATGCCTGATCCATGCCAATGACTTAGAAGAAGGTACTGAAGCCACTGGATCATCATGCCAGAAAAATAGCATTTTCTAAAGAGGATGTCAAATATAGCAGACTTTAAACTTCCCCTTTTTCCTTAAAAAAAAAACAAAACTACAGTATTTATACAAAGAGATGGATGCTTGGTATTAAGATTTTGAAGAATACCCTATTCTCTTTGTACAAGCAGACGCAATGGGGTTAAAAGCAAATAGGCAGTACACTTTGAAAAGTACAGTTACACTCTGTAAGTGAAATTGCTCCAGAGTTTAGTAAATGAGGAAGAGCTTTGCTAACTTCCAGCATCCAATCATGTGCAAGCAAAAATGCTTTTTTTTTTTTTTAATTTTCCTTGCATGTAATTATTCTTTACAAAGTGAAGCTTTACCTCATTTACTAAGATCTGAAGCAATTGCACCTTGCAAAGTGCACAGACTATTTGCCTTTAGTAAATCAACCCCCTGGTTAAGACTGAGCTGGAACCCGAGCTATATACACTGGTGGGTGAAGGGCTGGCATATACCCCACCCCCAATAACACTTGTAGTCCTTAAGTACTACTGGTGCAAAATCCTCATTTACTACTGCAAAGTTGCATCTTGTGAGCTTATGGAAAAGATTTGGCCATCCTCCCTCTGAGATCATTTCTTTATTGGGAACCAATTGAAGTGTGATCACCATTCACTTGTGTCAGTTTTTGCAGACGTGGATGTCCCTATCTACCGATATGTCTTCACCACAAGCCTTGACAACACATCATGGAATATGCCTTTTTGAGTCCGATAGTTCCGGTAAGCCTTCTCAATGTTGATGGTGGCTATCTCCAATTATCTACTCTTCACACCTGTCCTCCTACTGATGTCCCAAGGAGGTCATCCACTTACCTGGATTAACACTATTCCAGTTTTCATCTGTGGACTTTATTTTTACTTTTTATCACGTTGTGGACTTTTCATTTAGTTTATACATTTATGTGCTTACACATGTGTCATTATGAGTGTAAGATAATAATGCATATTTTTTATTTTCATGTTGTTTACAAGTTAGAGTTCAAGTGCTCGTTCCTACTATTGTACTGCTGTAGTGCATGGTAAAACCTGTTCATTACTGCAACGCACTGTATGCCCTTTGGTGTATCGCAGTGCCATTCATTTTGGCAGAATTGATGAATCTCCCCTGATGCGTATCATGGTGTGCTGTGCTAAAAAGAATGCAGTAACATTTTTGTGCCTTGAGGTGCATAACAGACCATTCGTTTTTAATAGGCTGGATAATGCAATGTGCCTCAATACACGAAAAAACAAATAATACTAACTTTTCCCAGCATGCTTGCCAGCTAGCCAGCAAGAAATTAAGAAAAAAACGAATTACACCATGCAGCAATACAATGGTGGCCCGTCCATTAGGGGTGCACGGTGCCCCCCTTATCCGTGCATTCTGCCCCCTGATCTCTCCTCTCCATCTCCAGCCGCCACTAAATTTGCATTAAAAATAATTTTAGTTGCACACATTTCTAAGTCCTAAAACTGAGGTTACGCACACACATCCTGTTTAACAACCTATTTTGAAGGAGAGATGGGTGAGAAGAACTATTAAAACTTAATAAAAATTATGTTATAATATTTTACATAGTATTGTACAGTATATAATAAATTGTTCTTTATCAAAATTAATTCTTGTTCAATTATTTTATTGAGGTACAACAGTGTGCACATCTATACACAAACATCTAAAAAAAAGGATAATAATTTTTTTTACAAAATGAATTAATTAGAAAACACGTCAGTGAGTCTAATAAGAAATAAATGTTTTAAGTTAAATTGTAACTAACCTATATTAAAATTGTTATGTAAAATTAAGTGTACTGTGCTAAGTCTACTAATATGATAGTAAGATTTGAGAAATTCATGATGAAAATACTCTATGTCATCAATGCTCCAAGAATGAGATCTCCCAGCCATAACTCATAACTCTTTTTAGTGTTCCCCTGGTTGTGTTTGGTGGCTGTACTATAAAATAAATCTAAAAAGTCCAGCAAGGGAGTGTGACCTTGTAATAATGACCACAGTAAGTGTACAGACCTAGGAATGTATGCAGATATTTTATAGCCAGATTTATGAAACTATCAGTTATGTTGACCAAGTATTATTATTATAACGTATGAAATGAATTAATTACAATGAAAAACAATTTAAAAAGTCAGCTAATGTAAAGCTGAACTTCACTGCTAATGACATATTTTAAGGACATATATGTCTTCAGTTTACATTCTAGACAATTTATAATTCTATTAAACTCACTCTAGATATTCGCTCAGTTTGAAAGCTTTTCTCTTAAAATAATAGAGCAAACAACTGGTAATCCAAGCAATTACATTTTTAAAGGTTATTATTTGTAAGTTTACCATTTTTTGACTTAAATTATCTGAATATTTTAACAATTTTTTTTATTGTCAAATATTAATAATTGGAAGGATTTTTCTATTGTTTTATTATTTATTTAAAAAAAAACTTTTTACACATTTATTTTTATAAAACATAGATGCTTTCACAAAATAACGTTTTTGTGAAAAATCGTTAAGGTCCAGGTAGAAATACAGCGAGAGTGAGCCACCGATGGGGCGTACTTGCACCTGATACCTGGAAGTGCAGGATTACGTATATATACATGATCCTGCGCAGTGCGGCCGCCCTGTAGCAGTAAATGTGCTTTAGGGCGGTCTCGGCAAGCAGTTAAACTACTTGGGACCCCAGGATGCACTAGCATGTTTATTATAAAGGTAAACTATCCCTTAAAATTAAAGGAGTTAAGAACACATGATTTCACACACAGTTCATTTTAAAGAAATGTAAATAACACATCTCTTTAAAGTGAAATTTGCATACACAAGCACATTTATGAGCATACAGAATTTCAAAAGCCAACAACAAACTTGAAACACTTCTACTCCTATTCTGTCAGTCCCTTCCTATGAATAAAGGACAGATGTCTTTACATGCCTACCATCCTCTGACGGCTGTTGTCACCTCATCTTTTTAAAGTGTGACACACATGAAAGATGAATAGAGCATGGTGACAAAGGATCCAATAGAGTGACCTGCAATGGTCCGTTTTCTTCTTCCCTATCAGTGACTGGTCAGTGCTATGTACTAAATATGCACCCTAGGTGATTACATCCCAGAATATGATCAGTCATCACCTTTAGAAATCGGTGGAGTAACACTTGAAGGCTATGTTTTCAGGGAGAAACCAGTGATGACAACCTGCAGTTGTAGAAACATCATTCCAATTCGGTAGAACCCTTACAGCAAGAAGAACATATCTTCAACTGTCCCATGCGCTTATATTTTAGAAAGAAATTCTCTCAGCACTCTTTGTATTTATGTCCAACTTCTTTTTTTTGCTTTGGATAGTGTGAGGAAGGATTACATCCTGTTAGTTTTTTACTGCTATTCATACATATTAGAGGTGCTAATATCCATTAGAGGGATCTACTCTCATGTTCTGTCCTGCAGACAGTGGTTTATCAAACAGGGAATTTTTCAACAGCAACACAGAGATAAATTAAAATGATTTTCTACCTGAGGATTGGTAAAAGTTGTTTTTATTTCTCATACATCGTCTATTTCTTGCTATTCCCAAGAAAAAAAAGACTTCAAAATACTCGCCAGATGGTATAGACACCCAGTCTCTTTACATTGTTTATTACTCTCAGAACCTACAAGATGTTGGAGATGCGACCATGATCAAAGAACCTACCTGCATATCTAGTGGGAGTGTCCCCGGATACAACCATTTTGGGACGCAGTGTTTGCAATCCACAGCAGAATCTGCAAAAAGTCCCTGGCCTCCTTCCTAGAAATTGCTTTGTTATCAATCCTTTAAGAAGTGGAGTTTATTGGGACATTTTCTCTCTGCGGCCTGACAAGTTATACGTACCCATTGGATATTCAACACCATTCCAAAACTTTCACAATGGGTATCCATGATCAATGATATCATGAGAATGGAGGAGATGTTAGTCATATGCCCTGTACACACAATAGGATTTTCCGATGGAAAATGTGTGATAGGACCTTGTTGTCAGAAATTCTGACCGTGTGTAGGCTCCATGACACATTTTCCATAGGAATTTCCGACACACAAAGTTTGAGATATTGCTATAAAATTTTCTGACAACAAAATCCGTTGTCGTAAATTCCGATCGTGTGTACACAAATCCGATGCACAAAGTGCTACGCATGCTCAGAATAAATTAAGAGACGAAAGCTATTGGCTACTGCCCCGTTTATAGTCCCGACGTACGTGTTTTACGTCACCAGGTTCAGAACGATCGGATTTTCTGACAACTTTGTGTGACCGTGTGTATGCAAGACAAGTTTGAGCCAACATCCGTCGGAAAAAATCCATGGATTTTGTTGTCGGAATGTCCGATCAATGTCCGACCGTGTGTACAGGGCATTAGGCAATGACACTTTTGACAGATTTAAAACCCTTTGGTGCATAAGGATGCATTTTGCTTCCTCAGATACTCTGAAGACCATGGTTTCCACTTATGCTTCTTTTATATCCCCTCAACAATCCTGACTCCCTGCGACTGAACAACGGACATGGAGGTTCTGTTTTCTTTTATTTTTATTTACACTGGCTATGCCAGCCTGCAACTCTCTTCTGTATATTTTTCTTTCTTGTTTCACCTCGGATATACCATACACTCCTATGGAGTTTCTACAATCTACCCAGATCCGGTTGTTACTACTCTTGTTCTTACTACTCCCATTCTTACTACTCCTGTTCTACTTTGATCTACTCTAATGCCCTGTACACACGATCGGACATTGAACGGACATTCCGACAACAAAATCCATCATATTTTTTCCGACGGATGTTGGCTCAAACTTGTCTTGCATACACACGGTCGCACAAAGTTGTCAGAAAATCCGATTGTTCTAAACGCGGTGACCTAAAACACGTACGTCGGGTCTATAAACGGGGCAATAGCCAATAGCTTTTGTCTCTTAATTTATTCCGAGCAGGCGTGGCACTTTGTGCGTTGGATTTGTCTACTCATGATCGAAATTTAAAGGATAGGATTTTGTTGTCGGAAAATTTTATAGCCTGCTCTCAAACTTTGTGTGTCGGAAATTCCGATCGAAAAAGTCCAATTTAGCCCACACACGATTGGAATTTCCGACAACACAATTCGATCGCACTTTCTCCGTCGGAAAATCTGACCGCGTGTACAGGGCATAAACCCTCTTCCCTCTCATAATCTGCTACCGTTCTCTCACTTCTCTGATCCCTTTAGATTTCAGGGCCTGTCTTTTTCATCTTGTTACATTACATTCATAGAATGTGACCAATTTACCTGGGTATGGTGTCATGCAAGCATCGTTTATGATGTCAACAAATTTCTTCTTTAGTTTCTCTTGGCGTATTGTGCCCCCCATTTGCTTATTGAGTACTTGTTATTGTTTATTGTTTTTGTGTTGTCTTCTGCCTCTTCTTGTGGTAATACTACCTTGACATGTTGTGAAGTGTCTTATGTACCCTGCACCTGTCCTTCTAATACTTGTGGTACATAAGTACTGACTGTTTATATTGTTCTTTTTTATTTAAAAATGAATAAACATATATTTGCCTCTAAAATGATTTTCCATAGTAGAGTAGGGGAAGCTAAAACCCCTGTCAGATTTATATTTCTGTCTGTGTCCCTGTTCATTTTCCATCGCTTCCTATCTGGTGAAACCATTGTCAGCAGGAGAAGGAGTAAGGGTAAATCTCTGGACAGCAGTAAACACTAGACAGGAGTTCTAATTCTTCCCCACTCTATACCAAGCTGGAAAAAAGGTTTTCGACTTGAATAAAACTTTAAAGCCATACTACAGCCTTGTTATTGAGTAGAAAAGTAATAGGACCCCCTTAAGAATTTTGTATGCTGTCTGTGTTTAAGTTAGGGGTATTTTCTGTCATTTTCTGTTCCTTTGCTACAAGGACATAAAGTGAAACACGCAGACAGCAATATAAACCCCATTTTTTAGCGGAGAAGAGTTTGAACAGCTTTCAGGTTTTTATTTCTGTGTTTTTCTATATGTGACAGGACCCTTCTGAGCAAACTTAACCGCTTCAACCCCAGAAGATTTTACCCCCTTCCTGACCAGAGCACTTTTTGCGATTCGGCACTGCGTCGATTTAAGTGACAATTGCGCGGTCGTGCAACGTTGCACCCAAACAAATTTGACGTCCTTTTTTTCCTACAAATAGAGCTTTCTTTTGGTGGTATTTGATCACCTCTGCGGTTTTTATTTTTTGCGCTATAAAAAAAATAGCAACAATTTTGAAAAAAACGCATTATTTTTTACTTTTTGCTATAATAAATATCCCCCAAAAATATATATAAAAAAAAATGTTTTTCCTCAGTTTAGGCCGATATGTATTCTTCTACATATTTTTGGTAAAAAAAAATGCAATAAGCGTATATTGATTGGTTTGCGCAAAAGTTATAGCGTCTACAAAATAGGGGTTAGTTTTAGGGCATTTTTATTTTTAATTTTTTATTAGTAATGGCAGCGATCTGTGATTTTTTTTGGACTGCAACATTATGGCGGACACATTGGACACTTTTGACACTATTTTGGGACCATCGTCATTTATACAGCAATCAGTGCTATAAAAATGCACTGATTTCTGTGTAAATGACACTGGCAGGGAAGGGGTTAATCACTAGGGGGCGATGAAGGGGTTAAGTGTGTCCGATGACAGGGAGCAGTGATCTCTGTCATGACACAAGCCAGAACGGGGAAATGCCTTGTTTACGTAGGCACTTCCCCATTCTGAGGCCACGTGATACGATCGAGTCCGCCGGTCCCGCGGGTACAGTCACGCTGTACGCGGAGGGCACGCGCGTGCCTGCTATCCCTGGCTCTTACAGGGGACATACAGGTATGCCCATTTGACCACTGCTGCCATTATGCCGACTTTAATCGGCGCGCGGCGGTTGGCAAGTGGTTAAAGTGTACATTACCCCAAATTTTTTTTGTTTTCTATGTGTGTGTTCACATATATTTATTTTATAAATTATATTATATATTATATATATTTTATATTATTATACTATATACTACATTTTAATGCACATCTTCCATCTGAAATACAGTACCTGGTTGAACCTCCCAGTCACCTTTCTTCCTTGTTCTAAACTCCGGAAACCCCCCCCCCAAAAGAATAAACCTAGTTTGGGACTCTAAACCAAACCTGCATAGAACTGGGTCTTTGTAAGTACACTTGTAACTCTAGACCAATGCTTCATAAAAATTAACTTTTATTGCACATATACCACTTTACATATGCACTACCCCCACGGGAGCTACTGGTAAATGGTTCCCCTATTCCTGCACAGCCAGGCAACAAGTATTTTCTACTCGCATAAAAACACTAGAAACAGTCTTTGAGATTTTTGTTGCTTTATTAGGGGTGATAACTTGGATGGGGTGAAGGGGTTATGGGATGCCCAACTTGACCGAAAGTGATGAATGGGGACAACTTCCTCCCTATGTACAAAAATCCAGGACGGTCTTTGGTGATCAAAAGCAAAAGCCCCTTAAGGACTAGGAAGTTTAGGTCCCTTTTGGAAAATAGCACAGTGTGTTGTAAGCTGCATTCAGGAGTATCTCCCACCCCTCCGTAGAACTGCTCCCAGTTCTACTGCCTGCAGGAACTATCAACGCTCCTGGCTGCATGTCCACCAGCCCACCTAGCTGCTTCGAAGATCTCCCAGGGGAAGGAATAGGAAGGGTTAAGCACAGCACTGTCCTCCTGAAAGGCTTGCTACATGTGGCAGTCTCTCCCTTTGTGAATCCCTGAGTGTGCTGATGTACTTACTGTGTCCTCTTTCAAACCATAATGCTTTCAGGATCTTCCCAAGCCAGCCCAAGACCAGCCTGGATGCAGACCCAACAGACTCCTCAGCACTCCATCTTCAACCCCAACCCTACTGCTGGCCTGGTTTCTCCACATTTAACGGCTGAGCTAGCCACTCTGCCAGAACAATCTGCCTGGGGATTGGCTCTCTCAAGTTCCCTCAAATATGCAGATCGGTACTCCAAACTTCCAGATTCAGGGGGAGGGACCAGAGACCTGTTTCTGTGAGTCATCCAGCCTGATCTGCAGTAAACCCTGACCCAATTTCAGACTTACAAACTAACCATGAGTCATAACAATAATTTGCCTTCACTAACACTAGTAGCACACTAAAGGGTGCTACACATACAGTGGGGACGGAAAGTATTCAGACCCCCTTACATTTTTCACTCTTTGTTATTTTGCAGCCATTTGCTAAAATCATTTAAGTTCATTTTTTTTTCCTCATTAATGTACACACAGCACCCCATATTGACAGAAAAAAACAGAATGTTTGCAGATTTATTAAAAAAGAAAAACTGAAATATCACATTCTCCTAAGTATTCAGACCCTTTGCTCAGTATTTAGTAGAAGTACCCTTTTGATCTAATACAGCCATGAGTCTTTTTGGGAAAGATGCGACAAGTTTTTCACACCTGGATTTGGGGATCCTCTGCCATTCATCCTTGCAGATCCTCTCCAGTTCTGTCAGGTTGGATGGTAAACGTTGGTGGACAGCCATTTTTAGGTCTCTCCAGAGATGCTTAATTGGGTTTAAGTCAGGGCTCTGGCTGGGCCATTCAAGATCAGTCACGGAGTTGTTGTGAAGCCACTCCTTCGTTATTTTAGCTGTGTGCTTAGGGTTATTGTCTTGTTGGAAGGTAAACCTTCAGCCCAGTCTGAGGTCCTGAGCACTGCGGAGAAGGTTTTCGTCCAGGATATCCCTGTACTTGGCTGCATTCATCTTTCCCTCAATTGCAATCAGTCGTCCTGTCCCTGCAGCTGAAAAACACCTCCACAGCATGATGCTGCCACTACCATGCTTCACTGTTGGGACTGTATTGGACATGTGATGAGCAGTGCCTGGTTTTATCCACACATGCCGCTTAGAATTAAGGCCAAAAAGTTCTATCTTGGTCTCATCAGACCAAAGAATCTTATTTCTCACCATCTTGGTGTTTTTTAGCAAACTCCATGCAGGCTTTCATGTGTCTTGCACTGAGGAGAGGCTTCCGTTGGGCCACTCTGCCATAAAGCCCCGATTGGTGGAGGGCTGCAGTGATGGTTGACATTTTACAACTTTCTCCCATCTCCCGACTGCATCTCTGGAGCTCAGCCACATATATCTTTGGGTTCTTCTTTACCTCTCTCACCAAGGCTCTTCTCCCCCAATAGCAGAGTTTGGCCGGACGGCCAGCTCTAGGAAGGGTTCTGGTCGTCCCAAACGTCTTCCATTTAAGGATTATGGAGGCCACTGTGCTCTTAGGAACCTTAACTGCAGCAGAAATTTTTTGTAACCTTGGCCAGATCTGTGCCTTGCCACAATTCTGTCTCTGAGCTCTTCAGGCAGTTCCTTTGACCTCATGATTCTCATTTGCTCTGACATGCACTGTGAGCTGTAAGGTCTTATATAGACAGGTTTGTGGCTTTCCTAATCAAGTCAAATCAGTATAATCAAACACAGTTGGACTCAAATGAAGGTGTAGAACCATCTCAAGGATGATCAGAAGAAATAGACAGCACCTGAGTTAAATATATGAGTGTCACAGCAAAGGGTCTGAATACTTAGGACCATGTGATATTTCCATTTTTTTTTTTTGTCAATATGGGGCACTGTGTGTATTTGATATTTGTTGATATATATTTTATGCACAGTGTTTGGTATTTATAGTTTAGCACTTAGCACTTTAGTTATTATTAGGGGTAGCACTGATTGTTATACACACGCAATTTTGGGTCTCTTTTTGTGTTTTTTAAGGTCATGTTATCACGTGGCCTTAAAAAAAACAGCCCGCTGCCGCCTGAAAACGCAGCTAAAGTGCGGCAAAAACAACCGGCGCTTTAGTGCTGTTTTAACGGCGCTCTGGTGTGAAAGGGGTCTAATGCCGCGTACACACGGTCTGACTTTTCGGGTACAAAAGTCCGACAGCCTGTCCGACAGACTTTCGACGGACTTTTGTCAGACTTTTGGCGGACTTTTGGCAGACTTTTGGCAGACTTGCGGCAGACTTTCTTACGAACGGACTTGCCTACATACGATCACACAAAAGTCCGACGGATTCGTACGTGATGACATACACTGGACTAAAATAAGGAAGTTGATAGCCAGTAGCCAATAGCTGCCCTAGCGTGGGTTTTTGTCCGTCGGACTAGCACACAGACGAGCGGATTTCTGGGTCCGGCCTAGTTACGACGTAAATATTTGAAGCATGTTTCAAATCTAAAGTCCGTCAGATTTGCGGCTGGAAAAGTCCGCTGAAAGTCCGCTAAAAGTCCGGGGAAGCCCACACACGATCGGATTGTCAGCCAGCTTTAGTCCGTCGGCGTCCGTCGGACTTTTGTAGACGAGAAGTCCGACCGTGTGTACGCGGCATTAGAGCTCTTGTATTGGATGCAGGAGTGATGGCTAGTGAAACAAATCTTACAAGAGATAAGCTTTAATGAGGTATTACAAGATATACAACAAGCTGGTGGGAGATTTGATCCTTCAGTATCTATACAATACTGGGATTTCAGTTTATTTTTCTAACATTGAAATAACGAAGCTATTAGAAAAACAAGACTATAGTTTTCAGGGCATCATTGTGGTTTGATTGGTATGTTAGCTTGTACAGCTCTGAAATATGACATTGTTCAACAAGTTTTTTTTTTCTATTGGCAGCTTGTTGCAGTTTCCAGAAACATTAAACTATTTTGCAAAAAAGGTTTTTGGTATCCAGCATGACATTATTCTGGTGTGGTTGCCAGTGAATCAAGCAAATAGAGATTTCCCTCATAAGTATTATGTAATTGGATAGAACAGTATATTAATGTGACTTGACCCCAGCCTTTCAACACCTTTTTAACATGGATGAGCCCTTTCTGGGCTCAGGGAACCCTGCTGATAATGGAAAATATCTACTAATTATGAAAATATTTACAGCTATCTACATTAGTATGATAATTAGTGGTAATAATGCTCCTTATGTTTGTGGTCATTAAAGAGAACCCCCACCCCCTATAGATAGCTAAAACGATCATTGCTGTCAGTGGTTAACAATCTGAGAGGCAGACGTTGCTCATTGCTCAAGGACCCCTAGCAGCCTCTGGAGGAACCTAATGCCGCGTACACGCTGTCAAACTTCTCGTCCGAAAAAGATATGATGGCTTTTCCGACGGGATTCCGCTCAAGTTTGCCTTGCATACACATGGTCACGCAAAAGTTCTCTGAACTTACGACCGGCAAGAACGCGGTGGCGTACAACACTACGACGAGCCAAGAAAATGAAGTTCAATGCTTCCGAGCATGCGTCGAATTGTTTCCGAGCATGTGTAGGAATTTTGCGCGTCGGAATTGCCACAGACGATCGCATTTTCGGACAGGAACTTTTTCCGACCGAAAAATTAAGAACATGCTCTCAATCTTTTGCTGGCTGGAATTCGGCCAGCAATAGTCCGATGGAGCATACACACGGTTGCATTTTCCGATGAATAACTATCATCGCTCTTTTGCGGGCCGAAATTCTGATCGTGTGTACGCGGCATTAGGGTTCCTCAGAACCCTGGTTGAGAAAGGCGGCTCTACACTTTACTCCTAATTTATTAAAGAAATGTCACAAGAGCTCTATTAAAAATATAAAGGTCACTATTGTCCCAATAGCACCTAGTAATTTCCTTTCCTTCGCTTTCCCAGATAAAGTTGTAATTAACCACTGTTTAAAGTCGAAGTCTGGTCTAAACCTAGTCTAATCTTAAAGTGGATGTAAACCCGATTCATGAAATTTGACCTATGCATATATATATCTGTAGTGTTTTCTTATCTCTCTCCAAAGCACTAAGTCCTTTGTGTTTCTACTGTTTCATTGCTCTGTTATCAACATGATAACTTCTGAAAAGTTCTCCGAAACATGAGAAAAAAGCATCTGAAAATGTGTGTGTGGGGGGGTTGCTTTAAATAGATTAGCAGAGAGCTTGTCTTGTCACAGCAGAGCTCTGAAAGTATCTTTGTTCTTATACCTATGTGGAGGGGGGGGTGCCTTTCCTCCAATTAGCTGTCTCCCAGTGTAAGCCAAGACTACACTCCTTGTGCTGAATGAGGAATTGAAAATTCTAACACGATATAAGAATTCTAAAGAATATAGCAAGATGAAGACAGCAGAAATGCAAGTAAAACTTATGTAGGATGATTTGTTTCATCCTTGTGTATCATCTGAGGCTGTTCACTTCACTGGGTATATGTGAGGGTTTACATCCATTTTAAACCTGCTCTCACCCCCATTCTAAGTCCTTTGCTAACTATCTTGTAGAGAAAAGATGTGTATACTTAACCTATTCCCTGGGCGCTCAGGTCTGGTCACATGATTGGCTCCCAGCACTGTCTTCAAGGTAGAGGAGGAACAGCCAACAATGGATAACCCATAGTATGTCTAGGGGGATGTCACTGCCCAGGCATTGCAGCCATTGTCAGGAATCTCTCCTCTTCCCTGAAGTCGGCCGCTGGGGAGATCACGTGACCGGACTGGAGCGCCCAAGGAATAGGTAAGGATACACATATTTTCTATACAGGTGATTAGTATCAGACTAATGAAAAAGATGACGTCTTGATGACGAAACGCGTAAGTCGTGGTCACGCGGTACGCATACGTCGCGCCAGCTTCTGACTTGGTACAAGCTTCCGGTTTTGGTAGACGGGCCGTTGAACGCACGCCGCTACCACTCTATTGCTGCAGCCATCGGCCTGTAGCTAGCCAGCGGAGCACTGTCAGCTCCTAGTTTTATTTCATTTTGGCAGCTGCATTGTTTTAATTAATAAATTTTTGGATTTATGCTATGAGGCTCCTCTCTTCTCTATATATGGACACTTTCCGGTGGATACTATTAAAAAGACAGCGGTGATCTAAGTGGAAAGGAGACCACAGAGTCAGTGAGAGGAACACGGATCGTTCAGGACTCCGGCTACTAGATCGACATACACTTGCCCATTACCGCTGCAGGGGTTGGGCTTTCCGGTGAGTGAGGGGACAAGTGGGGGTTCAATCAAAGAAAGTTAACATCAGCTACATCAAACCTGTCTGGGATCGTTTGGATGCACACACCATCTGCTCACAGGGATTTTCTTCACATCCATAGGACAATTTGTACTGGACTATATAATTTTTAATTTTTTTTTTTTTTTTTTAAGTATTTGGTTGCACGGAATATTACCACATAAACTTTCACTATATAACTCATACACTTTTTTGACATATTCTTTTGTTCGTTGAACATCACTTTTGGGATTTTTTAGCCATTATCAGAGTTTTTTTCTGTCATTTCTATTTGTCACATTTCTTTGAACATTTATTAGTGGGATTTTTTTGGGGATACCATTGATGTTTTAGCTCCACCCATATGAGCTTTTATTTCATTTTATATTTTATTTTGGTCATTTGGATATTCAATATTTTACATGACACATATATTTTAACCAGCCTTGTTTCACTGCACTTTTATTATGTTTGTTGATGCACTTTGATGCACAATTATTTTCTCATAGTGAGGTGTGAATTATTAATCTGATTTGAGAACAGCGACAATTCCCCTTTCATAGTTTTTCAGTATATGGACTTCACCTTGGTGTTTTCCTTTTTTGGGGGGCTGCAGTTCGTGATTTTTGTTGGTCCTAAGCGCGGAATATTTGAATTTATAGTATCAGACTATTGCCGCGTACACACGATCGGACATTCCAACAACAAAATCCTGGATTTATTTCCGACAGATGTTGCTTAAATTTGTCTTGCATACACACGGTCGCACAAATGTTGTCAGAAATTCCGAACGTCAAGAACGCGGTGATGTACAACACGTACGACGAGCCGAGAAAAATGAAGTTCAATAGCCAGTGCGGCTCTTCTGCTTGATTCGGAGCATGCATGGAATTTTGTGCATTGGAATTGTGTATACACGACTGTAATTTCCGACAATTCCGACAACAAATGTCCGATGGAGCCTACACACGGTCGGAATTTCAGACAACAAGCTCCCATCGAACATTTGTTGTCGGAAATTCCGACTGTGTGTACGTGGCATTAGAATGAGGGTGGGAGCAGGTTTAAGTTTAGACCGGACTTCTACTTTAAGGTCTACCTAGCAATTTCATCATAAGTTTGCTCTTTGTTCTATATAGATTCTAAGCCAAAATGTGCATTGAAAAAAGCAACAGTAATGCCCCGTACACACGATCGGACATTCCGACAACAAAATCCATGGATTTTTTCCGGGGGATGTTGGCTCAGACTTGTCTTGCATACACACGGTCACACAAATCTTGTCGGAAATTCCAAACGTCAAGAACACGGTGACGTACAACACGTATGAGGAGCCGAGAAAAATGAAGTTCAATAGCCAGTGAGGCTCTTCTGCTTGATTCTGAACATGCGTGGAACTTTGTGCATTGGAATTGTGTACACACGATCGGAATTTACGACAACGGATTTTGTTGTCGGAAAATTTGAGATCCAGTTCTCAAATTTTGTGTGACGGAAATTCCGATGGAAAATGTCCGATGGAGCCTACACACGGTCAGAATTTCCGACAACAAGCTCCCATCAAACATTTTCCATCGGAAAATCCAACTGTGTGTATGGGGCATAAGGCTGTACTGCGGCCACCATTGTTTACTTCTCCTTTGAGAATGACAGTTCATTTGCAGCTATTCTGTTCTGGCCCACCTATACTGTATGTATTTTTTCTGTGTTGTATTAAAGTGCATCAGGTTGTTATTGTTCTGTATGCTTCCTTCTAGTGGTGGTTTTTGGTCACTAGAACTTGTTTAGTTATGTGATTTGATATCTCTATCTATCCTCTCCTCCTGTTTAGTGCTATTTAGTTCAGTTCTAGCTAGACCAACACATTTTCTTCCATATTCTCTCAGTACGTCACAGACAGGGCTAAGAAAAGTCATTGTCTTCTTACATTTCAAGGGACTGGAAAAACATCCTCTGTACTGCAATTTACTTAAGTAAAATAGTGTTGGATTCAACTTCTGTGAAGAAGTAAGCTTCCTGTGGATGGTGCCAAGTCAGCAGGTAACAATTCTGTCCAGACAGACTAGGTCTAGGGAGATATGTCAATGCATTAAGCGGCATTTGAAACAGAGTGGATTCTGAAGCTTAGGCGTCAATGCTTTTGGGCATTTACAGCGTGCTTGCTATAGGACTGAGGTCTGAAAGGTTTTGAAAACAGAGAAAATGAGGCTGAAAATATTTTCTAAAGGGGGCCAGCTGTATTAGAAACCATAACTGAGTCACTTGAGCCTTGCTGCCAATCTGTTTAAGTAAAGTGAACAAAGTGTCAGGCACCATTGATATGCTTCTCTCTATGCTCTAGCAATACCAAATTGACTTAAAGCGATAGTAAACTATAAAAAATGTCCCCTTCAAATAATAGCATAATGTGGTAGTATACATCGCATACTACCACATTATGAAAGACTTACCTTTGAACGAAGCCCCCCAGCGGCTCGCTGTCACTGCTGACAGCCGAAGAGTCAGACCGGAGACCCTGCCACTTACCTCTGTGAAATCACTTTCTTGCTGGCCCCGAATGCTTACGAATCTCACTTGATAGTGGTCAAAGTGGCATATTGCATGCCCAGCTAGTGAGGGACCAATTCCATAAATACTGGCAGGCAGTCTCTGCCATCTTGACACTGGCGCTTTGTGCCTATATCGTTCATGTGGCATCAGCTTATACTTTAAAAATGATAGTGCTGACTGACTCTTCTAGCAGACTATGACAGTGTATATATGGAAGGAGTATCTACTGTCAACCCCAGAAAACCTATAACAGAACATGCCAGCAATGGGTGATTGAGTGTTAAGTAGGGTGCCATGTAATGCACCATAAGCTGTAGATGTAATTATTTAGTGCGTGTTGCTTGAAAACTTAAAACATATTTTAAGGACTCCTCCATTAGTCTCCATTTTATTCCTCCAAAAGGTTGAAAAACACTGTTCTAGGGTTATATTCTTCACCCAGACCAACTGGATGTGGGGCTATCCTTTGCTACATTAATTTTTTAATCACTTGATATTGTACTAAGAATGTTGAAACAAAAAATGTCTATGTGGTTACAAGTTTTAGTCTAAGATTAAAAGGGATTGGGGATTCTGCAATGTGAGGCTGAGATGTATAATACAGACATGTATTTGTTGGCAGGCATTAAATGTTTTTGTTCTTTGCAATGCGTTTTTATTTGAGTGACTATTAAAAAAACGCATTGTCAAATCTAAAATAGGAAACAGAAGGTGTGAGTTTGTTTATACAGCCCACCACCCTGCATTTTCTGATAATAAATAGTGGAAAAGAAAAATTCTTTCTTTAAAGATGCTTATATTTTCTTATTTAACAAATATTGGTTGGCCAATAAATGAAAAAGAAAGAAAGAAATTGAGCTGTGACCTAATGCTCCTCTTCTCCTCCACCCTACTACTCATTGGTATATATGCTATGGTGGAGGCTGTTAGAGTACCCTGAGGCTGACAGTATATGCAGATACCTGTAGCTACTTCTACACTTGAAGGGTGAGAGGAAAGAGCAGTACAAGGAGCCAATCAGTTCATATGCTGACATGAAGCATGCTGATAGGAGGAGGAATCAGAATGACAGAGTGCTACTTCTCCTTTTATTATCCAACCACAGCATGGGGCAGATCACAGATGACCTGGACTCAGACTGACAGACTGGTAATTAGTGCAGAAAAAAAGTACTGCATCTCTTTATTCAAAGTGAACATTGCAGTAAAAGCTACATGTTTTAATTTTATCTTTTAACGGGGTATTCTTTTTTTCTAGATGTTTTTGGCTGTAGTTCAGTTTTAAAACCTAATATAATATAGAACGCTTCCCCACTCTATACAAAACTGGAGTTACACTCATAGTCTGCATTGTTGGGTAAATGTCCCCTCTGGACCAGACTGAAAATAGTCCTTCTGGCATACCTCCCAACTTTTTGAGGGACACCTATAAGGGCATAGGACACACCCCCTGCCATGCCCCCTTAACGGAGAATTATACAAAAAAATGATTAGTAAAACTCACAAGTGATTTTTTTTACCATTACTATTCTCTTATAATGGCTTTTGAAATATACAAATGCAGCAATTTAGAAATTAGATGAAAGGTTTAGCACTTTATACACAACTATATAGATCACACCAAAATGAGAGATAAATGAGGATGATAGTGGGACAGAGGGACATTGTTCCAAATCGGGGACAGTCCCTCGAAACCAGGGACAGTTGGGAGCTATGCTTCTGGTGAGACCGTAGCTGTCAGTGTAGCTTGTTTAAAGCTGGCGAGGAGTCAGTGAAGGACACTTGTGTGCTGATAAGATTAAATGTCTCCACATTCTTAGGTATGTCTTCCTGTGCATTGAAATGATGAGTGAAGGTCTGATGTGAGTCCCACGCTAGTGCAGAGAAAGGTTTGCTATTTATTTTCTGATATAGGCATGGGACAGGAAGTACTGAATTGCTTTAGAGACTTTTTTTCTTTTATCATTCACATTAATTCAAACTTCCTGTGTTACAGAGCCTATTAAACGGAATAAAGGAAAAATAAATGGATAAGAGAGGAAGTTGATAAGAGATCAGGGAGAGAATATAGATTATCCAGTGTGTGACCCGATTAAACATATGGACTTAGGCCAGCCATACACGGTTCAAATCTTGGCTGGTTCAGCAGGAACTGGCTGAGATTCGAACCATTAATGGGCAGGCTGAATGTACCAAGTTGATCAATCGATCAACTTGGGTGCAACCAGCTTGCCGGATTCGCTTTTGATTATCGCAAGTGGCTGCAATAGCTGCTAGCAATAATTGTTGTCTTCTTCCGGTGGGGATGACTTCCCAGGGGAGAAGAAAATTGCTCAGCAGGAGGGATTCCCCTGTCGACACTGTCTGTGAAATTGTGCAAATTTGCATCGGCTGCCTTATTCTCATTGTGTATAAATATGATGAACACAGGAAAACACATACCGTAATATTATTTCAACAATGCATCTATTGCTCCCCCACATTTCAGATGTTTTTCATACCCTCGCTGCAAAGGTTAATAGGTCTATTTTATTTTATGGGCCCCTTCACATGGGCTTCCGATCAGGTCTGCCTGTCAGTTTTTCTGGCAGACCTGATCAGAAGCTCTATGCAGCACTATGGACTTGTGTCCATATACACCCGCCTACCTCTGAGTCTGTGCAGGTCCTTTTCTGATTTTTTCTAGATCTACAGTTGATGGATCAGAGGTAGCCCAATGACACATGTCTATTTACATTCAACCAACCTTAGAGCCATCATGGGTCCTCCTGTGTCCGCTGTGTAATTGTGGACACTTACTGAACGGGCACAGATATCGCAACACTGACATCAGTCTCATTCAGCTCCAATTCAGCAGGGGATTCACTCATGGATCCTCTGCTGAATGGAGCAGAGCATTTCTGTGTAAAAGAGCCCTAACGCTTTATACATTTTTTTACCCAAAGTTTTGAAGCTTTTGTTTTGATTTATATAATTTCTTTATTTTACAAATAAGGGGATTTCTAAAATGAGAGCATAGCAGAAGTTGTTTACCTTCACATGCTCTGTCTCTTTCTGTAAGTAGAAATTTGTACTGATTTCCTTTAATAATTTTTTTAATCCCTCTAAAAAAAATCCTGCAATTTCCTGTATGTTGTTTGCTGTTTTTGTGTTTTTTAATATGATAAATATCAATTATCTGAATTTGTGGTAGATTTACTTTATTAATTTCTTCTGTTACTTGCTATAATGCTCACAAATAATAAGGATAATTTACATTTCTGTTGAAATCTTGAATGTCATATTTGTAGAGGATTGTAGTAGTTGTAACATGTTTTGTTAAAGTACGTCAAACATCATTGTGAAACATTAATTGCACTTTGTTTTTTAGCTCAGATACTAATTCATTTTGCAATGTCTAAGTACGGTCAGACAAGTAGGAAACAGAGCACTCCGTGTTCCTGTTAGATGGGCTACTTCAGCAATTTTTTAAGGGAAGAATGAGCTCTTTTTAAGAAAACATCCCATCTGCGGAGACAGCTGTAAAGTTTTAATACTGGTCATCCTGTCACTCTATGATCAAACTTATTAGTACACTGTGTTCTGACTACAATGAGGTGTAAGGACGCGCACAGCCCACAATACATTGATAAGTTGTTGACAGTCAATTTCAAATCATTTCAGTTACATGTAAATTGCTCTTATATATTGTGATTGAGTTAGTTAAAAATTTAGAGAAGATTAAAAATATGAATATTCTCTTGGAATTGTCAGTTCCCAGAGAATTTCACAATCATTGCAATTTACAATGATGAGACAAAAGGTCCTTTTCTAAGCATGGCCAACCTTCAGTGTATGACCAGGGAATATGGACCACATTGCAAGCTGTGGATCTGTTGGGGCTGGCTTTTGCTACTTACGGCCAGCTCTTTTCTATCAGTGCTCAGAGCTGCTCAGATGTCAGTTAATTACCCACCACTCATTGTTTCCACGGTGACTCACCTATTTACCATTAACCTGCCTCATTAGTCCAGCCTACAGCCAGCCCCTTTTGGCTATTTATGCAGCTTAGCTTATTTTCTTCTCGCTTTTGTGTAGTCAACAATATCCAGTGTGTTCCTGTGTATGACCTGGCCTGGCTGACTTCTCTTCCGATACCTGTTCCTGCTTCGGCTCCTTACTATGCTGATCTCTGGCTTCCTGACCCGGCTCGTCAAATTACCCACTCTGGCATCCAAACCCTGGCTTCAGTTTTTGACTACATTCCTGTGCTGTGTTGTTTTTTGCTATTTTCATTAAAGGTGTGATTTTAACTGCATTTTCTGTCTCCACCTGTATGGTTTCTGACAGGTTCCTTCCTTCAACCCCAATGTCATTACAGAACTTAGCACAGATGTAGGGGCTAGCAGGCTAGCAGAAGCAACAACAGCACATGATGATGGATATTGACCACCAATGCAGGAGGGGGAACATTTCGCTGCCACTGACCACCAATGCAGGAGGGGTACATTTCACTGCCATTGACCACCAATGCAGAAGGGTTCAATTTCACTGCCACCTACTACCATTGGAGGGAGTCAAATCTCACTGTCACTGACCACCAATGATGGCAATGCCATCAATACCAATCCATTTGTCGGGGGGGGGGGGGGGGGGGGGCATTACTATTTAGGGACACCAGAACTGGAAATTACTGTTACTACCACTGACCCTAATAATGGGGGTTATTGTAGTTTCCACAGACACCAACAATGGGCATTAACCACCACTTTCTCTTCAGGAAAAAAAAAACAGAGAAAAGGAAAACTAATGCAGTCTAAGAAATAGCAAGATGTAATGCCGTACGTTTTCATTTCAGGGTTTGAAAATGAAAATGCTTTAAGAATAATTTTCCACCAGCCTGCTTCAGTTGTTTAATTACGCATGTTTTTCCATTTATTACTTTTTGTTATCTGCAGAAACAGCTTTGAGCCAATTGTTAGTTATTGTGTCTTTTGAAGAGAGGAGGCATTGCTCAGGAAATGAGCCTGTGTGCCCGGTTTTGTTTTATTAGTGGAAATATTCCTTTAATAGATTGAAGAATGTCTCTTCGTAAGGGCAGTGTGTGATAACAGAAGACCTTTGTGGGATGTAAAAGAAGATGGCCAGCAGCTTTTAGTTTGTTTGGTTTGTCTGTTGTGTTGTCTGTCGGTTGACTGTAGACAGTTTGGGCAACAATTCATTTAGAATATAACTTGCTGCATTAACCTGCAGTTGTCTGTACTACAAACACTGCAATTGCACCTCCAGATTGCTCAAATATAATAATATGACTTTCAAAAAGAAAGAAATATTACAAACATAATGCTCTTTACACCATGTTTCTGTTTACATCCCAACAGCAACTCTGCAGAACATGTAGAATATATAAATGAAATGCTTTCCAGAAAACATTACCAAAGCCCATTGAATTTAAAGTGTGTATAATCCAAAAAGCAAGAATGTAATACATTTCAAATATTATATTTCATGTATTGCAGCTTATCAGACCTCAGTTCTCTTTTCCAGGCTTTTTTCCTTTATTTTTTTCCTTTACTCTCTGATTCTGCTAATAACACACTGTTAGTAACCCCTATTGTAGAGGACAACACTCACTTACTATACTGTATCTATGAAGAAGCATTGTCACATTGGGCACACTAGACTAAAGCCTGGTACACAGGATTTGATTTTCTGGCGTTTGTATGCTCCATCGGACAAATGTTGTCGGATTTTCTGCGGACAAATGTTGGATGGCGGGTTTTAAAATTTTCTGCGGACACATGTCTGTTGTCAGATTTTCTGAGTGTGTGTACACAAGTCCGTCAAAAGTCCAAAGTACAAACACACATGCTCGGAAGCAAGGACGAGCTGGAAGCGGTTGGTCTTGTAAACTAGCGTTTCGTAATGGAGAATTAACATTCCTGACGTGGCAAATTCTGAAATCTCGAAATGCAGCGCACAATTCTCTTCTTTTTTAATAGAATAATAATGAGGCTGCTTTGCTGGTGATACTGATGGAGTTATTGCAAACGTATTTTCAAAGGCTTTTTTTTTCTAGTGATATCAAGAATAATATTATTATGCTTTTTTTTTTTTTTTTTTTTTGGGCAAGTTACCATAACTGGTGGGCAACTACAGCAGTCAAATGGAACAAAATGGCATGGAAAGCCCACTAAATATATGAGGAATATGTTGCTAAATGGAGTGCCAATTTATGCAGCTTTGAAGACAACATGGAAAATACAAAAATGTTTCAATTTATAGCTTTGTGTGGTTCCTTTGTGTCAACATTTTTTTAAATACCTTTCTTTATACACATCAGCAGCACCCCAAAAACATTTTTAAAGGAATGTCATCCAAATTAAAAGGATTCTTCTGCAGGTTGAGCTTCATCTGGTGTCAGCTTAATAAACAGTATTAGTCATGCATTGGCCTGTTCCCTAAAAAAAAATATTTAAACAGGTAAAAGTAGGTAACCAAAAATTAGAGCTTTAACCCTCTAGGTTTTTATGGCATAGCTTTGCAATGCACAAATAGCTGTCTTGGTAACAAAAAAGTAGAGCATCAGCTCTTGGTTTTATATGGACAAAAACTTTCAACTAGCCTGGCCTTGGTACCGCATTTGAGCAGAAGGCCCTTAGGGTGTCTTCCAAGAAAATGAAATAACATTTTCAAAAAATGTAGATTTTTTTGTTTTGTGCGTGTTTACTGTATTTGTTTATCTAAATCCTGCTCTGGAATTGGTGGCTAGCACCATTCACTTACAAATCAGAATTATTACAGACACACTGTAGTGAGAGGAATATGGAGACAGCAGTAACAGCAGCACCACCATCACCTAGCAAGAACAGTGTGCGCTTAATGCTCCATTACAAAGTGACTTGGTCACATGTCACAGCTAAATGGTGGAAGCCACCGAGGGGTATCAAAGGCATCTGGTACATTTTGATAAAGTTTATGTGGTCAGAACAGTGGACAGGCGGATGTGTCTGTCAGTCACCACCCCTCCAGCCAACAATTCTAGTATATATTCTACAAGCTCTAGCCACTGGTTCACCTTAGACAACCAGTAGTCTTGCACATTTCAGAGGTTCATGGTATCCAAACTGGAGCTGAAAAACTTGTTGACCATCACGAACAAGCTGTATCTGTGAATGCTACCTGGGACCAAACCGGCCCACTGCTGCCTTAAGAAAGTTTGCAATGCCTCTGTTAGACCTTCAGTCCTCACTGACACAACTCGTTATAGGTAGAGAGGTTCTCACTTAACATAAATGTTAATATGCTACCACTCTTATGCCCCGTACACACGGTCGGACTTTGTTCGGACATTCCGACAACAAAATCCTAGGATTTTTTCTGACGGATGTTGGCTCAAACTTGTCTTGCATACACACGGTCACACAAAGTTGTCAGAAAATCCGATCGTTCTGAACGCGGTGACGTAAAACACGTACGTCGGGACTATAAACGGGGCAGTGGCCAATAGCTTTAATCTCTTTATTTATTCTGAGCATGCGTGGCACTTTGTCCGTCGGATTTGTGTACACACGATCGGAATTTCCGACAACGGATTTTGTTGTCGGAAAATTTTATATCCTGCTCTCAAACTTTGTGTGTCGGAAAATCCGATGGAAAATGTGTGATGGAGCCCACACACGGTCAGAATTTCCGACAACAAGGTCCTATCACACATTTTCCGTCGGAAAATCCGACCGTGTGTACGGGGCATAACAGTGCACAGAAATTAGGTCACAAGGTGTATTAGTGCAAGGCAACACAAAGCACAAACCAAAAAATGGGCAAAGATCACATTAAAAATACATTAGGCTGGGGGGCGTGACCGGAAGTCGAACCTGATGGCAGCCTAATCTCTCAGCTCTCTCAGCCCGCAGCGTAAATGGCGAATTTAGGGGTACTTTCATCGCCTCTACATGGGCAAATCCAGGACCACTAGATCCTCCAAACCTAGAGGATCATCCCTACCCCCTCCAGGGGCGTCCGCGGACCTCCGTTCTTATTTTACACAGCCCGGAATGTCTCAGGGCGATGAGGCCAATATGGCGCCGGACACTCCAGCTCACACACAGAGGAGTCCCGCCCAGTCTCCACAGCCAGCTCATACCGAGCAACAGCTCTCAGAGGGACCCCAGTGGGACATGGCGAATCCCCAAGAGACCATCCTCAGCATGGGAACGGTGAGTCCCCACCAACACCCAGACATCCGAACTGAGCAGCCGCACGGGTCCCGGTCCACCATGCCGCCCGCCTCCCCCACGCACTACACTCAGTGCTCGGCGGCTGTCCCGAGGCTTCTGAGGACGGCTCCGGAGCCGCTCTCACAGAGCATGGAGCCTGCGTCCACGGACTCCTCAGATCTGTCCCAGGACTTCCCTCCTCTGCCAAGTCCTGCAGGCCCACAGGCTAAAACATATCAATCCCCTAATGGCCTCAAAGGGGGGTCCTGGGAAGTGGTTATTACCTCCCCCCCTCCCAAAGTGCAAAGACTGTCCCGCTCCAGAGACCCCAGTGCATCAAGGCAGTTTTCCACCTCAATGCCATCTTATGCACAGAAGGCAAGCGCTCCATCCCCCCTCCCAGCAGAGGACTCTAATACAAGACCCCCCCCCCCCGCGACAGCCACAAACAGGAACATGCACAGACTCATGGGACCCCCCAGCAACTGGAGTACAGATTTACCATGAAGCAGGTGCTTTATCCCCACATACCCCACCACGTGTCTCATCCCCACCTCGCCCCCACTACAGTCCAGCAAGGGACCCACATATGCCCCCACAATGGCACACTTATTTGCAGGCCATGCCTACAAAGGAGGACTTCAGACAACTAATTGAGGACGTGAAATCTACATGTCGCACGGAAATTCAAGTACTCCAAACGGGCCTTAAACATCTGGCAGATAGAATGGAGATGGCCAAAGAGGAAATACAAGAAACCAAACTAGCGGTTCATAGAATACAACTCCAGGGAGCAGACCATAGAGCAATGCTAAGAGATATGCAAAGACATATAGAAGATTTAGATAACAGGGGGCGCCGTAACAACATACGGGTGAGAGGCATCCTGGAATCAGAAAACACCGAGGACCTGTAAACAATTTTGCAATCTGTCTTCAACAACCTCATCGGGGAGCCTCCAACAAAGCACATAGAAATGGACAGAGCCCACCGGCACTTAGGCCCAAAGGCCAAACCAAGAGACGTTATATGCAGAATCAGCTCCTATCCTCTTAAAGAGGAAATTATGAGACAAGCACGCTTGGCACGCAAAGTAACCTATGAGGACGCCCAGATACAACTGTACCCGGACCTTTCGTGGATAACCCTGCAAAAGCGTAGGCTTTTTCAACCTCTTCTACAACTACTGCAGAAAGAAGCCATTATCTACAGATGGGGCTTTCCTTTTAGCCTCACAGCAAAGCACCAGGGTAAATCTGCTGTATTACGATACCCAGAAGATCTCCGTACGTTTTGTGACATTCTTGAAATAACAACTCCACAACTACCAGAATGGGACATAGTTGCTACTCCTCCACCGCCACCTACCACCTGGCAAAAGGTGTCTGCATCCCATCGGCCTAGGAATTCTGACACCCAACGCAAACCCGCTAAGCATAAGGGCCGCTGAACTGCATCTACTACAGCTGCAAACAGCTTTGGGACTCGAGCGCTTAGGCTCAGTAAATAGAACTGTCCAGTTAGTATTTTGTCCAATAAGACCCTGAATCATTCTCCCAGCACATAACCCTACGCCCAACTTTAGTTCACTATTAAGGGCTAGTTTTGGATGAGCTCTGAGATTTTTTTTTCTCTAGTTAGATATTGGTGCACAGTATCAGTCTGTGTACGGTTTGAGATTTACTGTTGATAGAGCACGGGCTCCCGGGTGTGCCTCTTTGTCCATCCTCTTTAGGGCGGGGATGGAGGTCCACGCGGAAATCTGTTTTGGTCTAGGCCTATTGGCCTTTCAAGACTTGTTAACAAGGTTGATTTTGTGTTATCTTTGTGCATTAACTAAACCTCTCTCTCCTCTCCAGTCCCCTCTCTCTTTCTTTCTTTCTAGCCATCTTCTTTCATGCATGGATATGTGCATGAAGCTTCCTGGTCTCCTCCCGGAGAGTGCCTACCCTGAACCTGGGATCTTGAAATCTGACAAGTAACCATTAGGTAAGCGCTCACTCTCACACATTTACTCACCACCACCATGACCAAGGTACTATCATTAAATGTACACGGGTTAAACTCCAATAGGAAAAGACATCTGGCACTGAGGGAGTTTAGACAGTCAGGAGCTGATTTTATTATGGTCCAGGAGACCCATTATAATAAGGAAGGCTCATTCGCATTTGCATCCAGATATTATTCCCAAATTTATATAGCATCGGGTAGTCGTAAAAAGGCTGGAGTGGCCATACTTGTCAAACGAGGGGCTCCCTTTACCTGCGTGACCCAATACTGTGATCCTAACGGCCACTTCATTATACTGAAAGGACTCTGGCAAACACAAGAAGTGACGTTGTGTGCACTATATACTCCTAACACTAAACAACATAGCTTTCTGTCCAGGGTACTCATCCGTATTTTCAGATCCACTTCTAAAGTCCTTATTATAGGAGGCGATTTCAACCTCGTTCAATCAACCACTGCGGATCGCCAGACAATAGCCCCCCATGCTCCCTCACCTAGGGTCCTTAGAGACTCGAGACTATTCAGACAAATCACTAGACGATATGCACTCTTTGACACATGGAGGGCTCTCTGTCCGGGCGATCAACAGTATACGTTCTATTCGGCCCCCCACTGCACCCATACCCGCATTGACTACTTTTTCGTCAATAATTATACTCTAAAACTGACACGCAAGGCGCAAATATGTCTAATCTCATGGTCAGACCACGCCTCCATTTTACTCACGCTAGACCTTGGCACCCTTGTTCGTAGACCCTATAACTGGAGGAAGAACACATTCCTCCTCCAACACCAACCGACCCTAGCAGAATTAAACTCTACACTCAAGCTTTATTTTTTAGAAAACTCCAATCAGGAAGTTTCACTCCCTACGCTCTGGGAGGCCCACAAGGTGGTCCTTCGAGGTAAAGGTATAGCGATCTCATCAGCATTAAAAAAGATGCCTTAGCTGCAAAAATAAAGGCGGAACGTGAACTTAGAGCACTTGAACATAGCTGCAAAAATAAAGGCAGAACGTGAACTTAGAACACTTGAACATAAGCTTCAGACCAACCCTACAATATCTAATCTAAGGAAAATAACTAGTCTCCGCACCACCCTCCGTGATCTAGCTATGGGACAGGTAGAGAAGGCCCTGACTAGGCTGAAACAAATGTTCTACGACAAGGGGAATAAGGCACACTCACTTTTAGCTAACAAATTACGGGAGAGATCCCATATGCAATCTCCGAATCAGATAAAAAATAAAATGGGACAGTTACTATCACATCCTGAAGACATTGCACGCACATTTGCGGACTTCTACAAAGAACTCTACAACAACCCTGACATACCCAGCAACCCCCCCTCCCCTGACCTGACCCAAACGATGAAACAATATCTGGAACGAAGCGGAATTCCCCATCTCCAACCATCAGATCTGTTAACACTTAATGCACAGATTACTGATGAGGAAATAGAACTTACTATTAAAACCCTACCGTCCCATAAAGCCCCTGGCCCGGACAGTTTCCCATACGAATACTATAAAGCATTTCTTCCTCTATTGCTCCCCCATCTTCGCAGATTGTTTAATGCTTTCCTTCAAGATACCCACATTCCCCTGGAAATGCAGAAATCCTTCATCACCTTGATTCCCAAACCGGATAAAGATCCTTCTGTATGCGCAAATTACAGGCTCATTGCCTTGTTAAATTCTGACTTAAAAATCTTCACTAAACTTCTATCCAATCGCCTGAACATGATTCTACCATCACTGATTCATAAAGACCAGGTAGAGTTTGTCCCACTGCGGCAAGCAAGTGACAATATGAGAAGGGTGATAGATCTGGTGGAAGTGGCGAACAGGGAGGGCGCCCCTTTTATGCTACTTAGTTTAGACGCTGAGAAAGCTTTTGATCGTTTGGGGTGGCCATTCCTGTTCGCCACGCTGAGCCACATGGGATTCCAGGGCCCTTTTTTGCGGGCAATAAAACATCTCTATTCCAATCCTTCTTCGCAGGTCAGGACTCCTTTTGCACTCTCAACATCATTTACAGTATCAAACGGCACAAGACAGGGATGCCCGCTATCGCCCTTATTATTCGCGCTATGTGTAGAACCCCTAGCGGCATCCATCAGGAATAACTTAAACATACGGGGGATAAAGGTCAGAGACAGGGAGTTTAAGATCTCCCTTTTTGCCGATGACATAATTCTTACCCTGACTCAACCCCACATTACCCTCCCGAACCTACAATTAGATCGATTCCGTGCTCTCTCAGGATACAAAATTAATGCCTCAAAGTCAGAAGCTCTACCTATCAACATCCCTGGGGCTGAGACTGCACTTTTAAAATCCAACTATAATTACAATTGGAAAACAACTGCCCTGAAATACCTGGGGACCCATATCACTCCAAAATTTAATACATTGTATCAAGAAAATTTTCCCCCTCTCTTTAGCACAATTAGATCCCTATTACTTCACTGGAAAAAACATCATATCTCTCTACTAGGACGAATTGCATCTATTAAAATTACCATTCTCTCGAAGCTACTATATCTTTTCCAAACACTCCCTATACCTATACCACTTAAACACCTGAAAAAGCTTCAATCAGATTTACTTCACTTTGTATGGAACTATAAAAGACACAGGATCTCAAAAACGGTGTTGATGGCGTCACGCAGTGAGGGGGGCCTTGCTTTCCCGAATATCGTTAAATACTATCAAGCTACACAACTGAGAGCTGTGGCATCATGGTTCACACAAAAATCATACAATAAGTGGACAGAGATTGAAAAATGATGGCTAGCCCCAATACACCCAAACAGTCTACTATGGAATGCAGATGCGGATGTGGCTCCTGAACGCCTCCTGGGCCCCATGTCCATGTTAAAGCAGACTTGGCGCACACTGGCTCACTCTAATAAACTAATCTCGGAAAGATCGACCCTGACATCTTTTGTATGTAACCCCAAAGTGCCAGACAGCCTCACACATCAGATGTCACATCCTTGGTCCTCCAGGAATTTATTCCACTTTGGAAGTATAGTAGATCCCAAAACTCGTAAGCTGCTGTCCTTTTCAGACTTGCAGACCAAACACAATTTACCAAGACAAGCATTTTATGGATATCTACAAATACGACACTATGCACTAACTATAGCCCCGAACCTAGAATTTTCACCTCCATCCCCGTTTGAAACCATCATTCTAGCGGGTAACTCGCAGAAGGGTCTCATATCGGGAATCTATAAGATTCTGAATGCCATCTCCCTAGAAGAGCAAGGTAAACATTATTACATGCTCAAATGGGAGAAGATCCTTAATGAAGAACTACCATTAGCACAGTGGCAGGCAATATGGAACCAGACAGCGAAGAGTTCAATGTGTACACTATATAAAGAAAACTCATACAAAATTCTCTACTTCTGGTACATGACTCCATATGTGCTTCACACAATTTTCCCTAATAGCTCAGATAAATGCTGGCGCTGCCAGGAAGCTAAAGGCACTCTTATACACGTCTATTGGACGTGCCCACTACTTACTCCGTATTGGGAGATGGTTCGTCACCTCCTTTCTCGCCTCTTAGACGTCGAAGTTCAAGCGTCCCCAAAATTTTTCCTATTAGGCTTATCACCACTAAAAATCTGCAGACCATATAAGAAAATAGTGCGACATATACTCACGGCAGCACGCTGCCTCATAGCCCTAAATTGGAAATGTACTACTCCACCCTCTGCTGAAGATCTTTACTCTAGAATTAAAGATGTAGAACTGATGGAGAAAATGACGGCTAGAATACAAGACAGGCTAGAGGCACATAACAGGGTCTGGGAGCTGTGGCACCTCCGGGAGGACCCAACTTGACCAGGTAATAAAACTTACCAGAAGGCTCATCTTCTCTTTTCCCTCCTTTCTTTTCTTCCCTTCTATTCTGTTCCCAATTCCCTTATACCACCGGTTTATGTAATTTTGTTTTCCTTTTATTTGTGTATGTTTCTTGTTCTTTTCCAGTCGAGGAGACTGGAATACAACTCAATAACTGAATGAACGTTTTATATTTGCTTCTTCAGTATACCAAAGGAACTATTACCAGCTAAGTCACATAGAACATATGTTTAATACCACAAATGGATATACTGAACAATGTCTGTGATACTCCATGTTCCTTTATCTTGTATCACTAAAACCTATAATAAAACTGTTATTTGAAAAAAAAAAAAAAAATACATTAGGCTAACAAATTTGAATACTAGCCCTAAAGTGTTTGTTACCCCAACACTTCATGTTCCTGATATGTGTCTGCTGTACCATGTACTTGTATGAGAAATTATCCTGTTCTCTTTGTATTGCTTACTTTGTGTGACATCCCCGGTGTTCCTACTAGTCCCCTTGCTTTCTTATTAAAAACTGACCATACTAAGCAGGAGAGCACGCCGTGGTCAGTTCTCTAGCTATGCTGGGAACTCTGTGTACTCTCCTCTAATGATCAGACTTGTACTGACATGCCCCCTGCTGCACAGCGATTCACTGGCAAGCTCAATGTGCTGCTGCTTATTCCCCCCCCCCCAGCTCTTATGCAGCTGAGAACAGAGGGAATGTGATCACTTATAAAAAAGAGAAAAAAGGTATTTATAATGTTTGTTATATCTATACAAAAATGTTTTGCCTTTCATTTCTGTTTTAAACTGAATGGGTTCTTTTAAAGGTGATTGTTTACAACCACTTTAACGCTAAACCAAACTAACATGGATTCCATAGCATTAATAAGGAACCACATTAAACAGTGAGGTATATAATAGCAGTAAAAAAGTCTCAGTGACTCTGTAATAACCAATTCAAAGAATGATTGAGATATCATTGTTTAGCCCCTGCAATTTCCTACAAAGTTAAAGTGATCTGAGCAGTTATACAGCCACTGGATCACTTTTACAGGTGGCGTTCTGAAAATGCTGGTTCCCTACCTGTCATTGTCACATTCTTTGCTCAATACTTCTAGTAATTGATTTTGGTACAGATAAGCAGATAAACACTTCTGATTTTTTTAATGCTTCCCAGATATACATGCTTGTTCTGGGTGAGAGATTTAGAAAGTGCTGAAAACGGTGGGTCGGTATAATAGACAGTCATCTAGCATTTTGATAATCAGGTCAACAAAGACAGTTCCTTATTTCTTTAATGACAGTTTTACTTTGATATGATAAAAGAAGAGGACCTAAACTGTGAAAGCTGTGCCCAAAAAAAGGCAAGTGGAGGACAAGAGAGGAATCCCATACCATGTCTTGTGTTGCACTGTGGGCCTGTATGGAAGCAGTGCTTGGTAGAGGCAAGGCTTTGCTTCTCCATGTCAGAGATGCTCCCTGATGACTGGTATTGTGATCACTGGTGAATATTCAAAAAGCAACAGGATAGGTATAAATCACAGATCCACCAAAGGAATGAAGGAGACGATAGATGCATGCACTGTGGGTCTTAAAATACAGCTTTCTCTCCAGCAGGGGAGCAGTGAGAACCACAAAAGTGCAATCACCAAATCTCACTCTAAATCTCCTGAGGTCTCATTCTCATTCGAAGATGCCCACACACCATGAAATGGCCATTTGTTCATGCAGATGGAGCTGCCAGGTCCTGTGGGCAGAAAGCCCATATACGTCTATGGAGATGCAGTGGCTGTACAGACACAGCCATACATCCTAATTTCACAGGTATGTAGATGAGTGGTCCAAATGCAGACAGTGTACCTTTGGGGCTGTTCACCCACACCCCTATCAGATTAGGACATTGGGGGGTTATTTAGGAAAGGCAAATCCACTTTGCATTACAAGTGCACTTGTAAGTGCACTCGCTGTAGATCTGAGGGGAAGATCTGAAATGAGTGGAAGCTCTGCTGATTTTATCATCCAATCATGTGCAAGCTAAAATGCTGTTTTTTATTTTCCTTGCATGTCCCCCTCAGATCTACAACGACTGCACTTCCAAGTGCACTTTTTAAGTGTACTTGTAGTGCAAAGTGGATTTGACTTTCGGAAATAACCCCCATTGTGTCTGTATAGCTGCTGCCTCCACATAAACGTACATGGGCTGCCTGCGTTCAGCACCTGGCGGCTCGAGCCACATAACAAACGGCTGATTCACGGTGTATGGACCTCAGCGCCCAAGTCAATGAGAACTAAGACTAGCAGTAACAGGCAGTTGTGCTTCTGATAATGCAGATATGCATCTATGAGTCTCAAGGAACAAAAGTGGCAGGGTACTACTTTGGCTCAATAAAGAAATCTTTATTTTTTTAAGTTCAGGTCTACTTAAGTAGAAAAAAAACACTGCAATAATAAAACGTACTCACTAAAATTACACTGTCATTTCCTTTAAACATGGAGCAATCCTGCCACTGAACCCAGTAACTGACAAGAGGGACAAGTTTCCTATTTGGACAGATGAACATGGGACTACGTTGGACCACATCCATGTATTCAAGACAATAGCCAGCTGTTTGGACCACTTCCAGTCCCGTGGTTTTTACGAAGCAGGAAAAAATGACCTCTCACTCTTCATGCAGAGATTAGCTTCAGAATGTATTTGTAAACATACCCAAAACAGCTAGGAATAAAAGCGGGCTCCCAGAAATAAGGCTTTCTTGGCCAACTCTAAGAAGCTGTAATGTTTATAAGTGATCTCACCTGCTGCCTGGGAACGAATAGAAGGATATGCTTAGGTTGTTTCTCACACCAGTTTACAAATTCTAAAAAGAGAACCATTTCTATAATTGTAAAAGCTTACCTAAGACAAATACATATATAAGCTTCTTCTTGCAAAAGCCCCACCATGACTGATTCTCTGTAGACCCCAACTTCAGCCAAAACTTTTTTAGACACCAATCCATAGATGCATACTCTTATATGATCCAAACAATCCTAATTAGTACAGTACAGAAATCCTTCTTCTTCATTAGAGGGTGTTTTTCCCCAATGAGATAAAAGGTTATTCTGTGTAGGCAGTAAAAGAAGCAAGAAATCCACCTATGGAGACAGACCAGACACACACTAGTAGTAAAAGATACTTGGCAGATCTGACTTTCTCAACCTTTTTAAAATGGAGAAACCTTTGAAATAACTTTTAGGTCTCCTGAACACGTGTTGATAATTATTATATCTATGGCACACATTAGTAAGTTGCGAATATATAGGATTAAATAAGGAATGTAGTGTATTTAGAGTACAAAACAGAAAAAAAGGGCCACAAAAGAGATGCAGACCATACAAATTGTACTGTTCCTTTACATTGTACATTGGTGGTCAGTGTAGTGCCCACCTTTAGATTGGTGGTTAGTGAAGTGCTAAGTTAAATTTGTAGTCCATAGTGAATATACCCCTTAGATTGATGGTCAGTGAGGAAGGTCCCCATTACATTGGTGGTCAGTGGAGATGGTCCCCATTACATTGGTGGTCAGTGGAGAAGGCCCCCATTACATTGGTGGTCAGTGGGAAGAAGTTTTCTTACATTAGAGGTTTGGTGGATATAAGAATGTCACCCCTTACAGGTAGCAAAAAAGATGGTGTCAGTGGTAACCTATGTGCGAGGTAAATTGCTCATTGCTCAGGGACACCCTGGCAACCTCTGAAGGAACTTTGGTTGAGAACGGTGACAGAAGATACTAAAGTGGACCTCGATTCTGTTAAAATGTATGCGCTGTAATTCCTAAATATTATTTATTTATTACAGGTATGTCTATAGTGCTGTCAATTTATGCAGCACTTTACATATATATTGTACATTCACAGTCCTTGAACTCAAGGAGCTTACAATCTAAGGTGCCTAACTCACATTCATACATACATGCTAGGGCCTTTTAGACAGTCAATTAACCTGAATAAGAAGATTGTGTCATTATAAAATGACTTGTAAAGTGTGAAGTTATCTTTTTATATATAAAATTGCAGAAAGTTTGTAGCATACTGTGATACTTTTTATTGCCCAACTCAAGGTGTTAGGATGCAAGATGAATGGAGTACACAATTTACCCAACACAGGATGTACACAGAACATGCAGAGAAACCCAAAAAAAATTACTTCTGTCTAAGCAAGCAAAATGTATAAATCTGTTTCAGTGGTCATGTGATTAATGTACCATACAAGAGAGCAGTGTTTTTTAAAGGTTTGTTCATTCAATACTCAATAGTTCAAATAGTTAGTAATTAAAATGTTTATATTAAGATAACCTTCTTTAAATATTACAAATGTTAATCCCTTGCATACTGTATATGGGTCATGATAAGTTTTTATACATTTTTATACATTTATATCTTATTTATAAGGTGGCTGTTAGAGAAGGTTACACAATTAATTAACAACGTGGAGGGTGCTACAAAAAGATGGTGTTGTGCTACACACACCATGTGAATTCCACATCCTCGCCGTTCTTATGCCCCGTACATGCGATCGGACATTCCGACAACAAAATCCATGCATTTTTTACGACAGGTGTTGGCTCAAACTTGTCTTGCATACACACAGTCACACAAATCTTGTCGGAAATTCCGAACGTCAAGAACGCGGTGACATACAACAAGTACGACGAGCCAAGAAAAATTGAGTTCAATAGCCAGTGCGGCTCTTCTGCTGGATTCCGAGCATGCATCCCAAATTTTGTGTGATGAAAATTCCGATGGAAAATGTCCGATGGAGCCTACACACGGTCGGAATTTCCGACAATAAGCTCCCATCGAACATTTTCCGTCTGAAAATCCAACCGTGTGTACGGGGCATTACAGTAAAGAACCCTCTACGCAGTCTAAGGTTAAACCTCTTTTCTTCTAATCTTAATGAGTTGCCACGTGTCTTATTAAACTTCTTTCCACGGAAAAGTTTAATCCCTATTTTGGGGTCACCAGTATGGTATTTGTAAATTGAAATCATATTCCTTCTCAAGCGTCTCCTCTCTTGACATTGATGCATTGACAAAGTCTGAGTCAGCCCGTTGGCTTCCAAGCTCCATTTGCATCCAGTTATATTTGCTGTAGGGCAAGACAAAATGCACTGACACTGTTCACAGGATTCACTGATCTCCCAGAAATCACAATAAACATGTTTCGCCAAATTTGCTATTGATCTATTGATGCTGGCAGGGTTTGCTGGTGTATGACCCCATTGTTTAGAAGGATGATGGTTTAAATTTTAAATGCCAAAGGTTTGATGGTGCTGTTCTTTTTGTAGGTAAAGTTAGGACTTATCTTGGACATTTTGTTGCAATCAGTATATTTTCCACTTTCTCTTTCTCTCCTCATTAAGATATCAGTGAAACCTGTAAAGACCAATGTTTTGATCTCCTGCACAGCATTATTATGTCTGCCACATTATCATTTGCACTTCTTAGTCTTGCCTACTTTCTGGCAGTGTTATCTGTAAAAGGAGCAGGCAGCTGATATCAAGTAATTGTTTCCAGGGAAAGCTGCTACTCCCCTAGCTTATGTGCAGCATGATAACACCTCAGGAAATGAGGGGCCACAAGACTTGTAAGGGTAGGCCTGCTTGTTTGCGCAATACAAGCTGGAAACAAACGAACCCTGGAAATCACAGTTGCATAGTGGAGTAGTAACATAAACAGTGTCTAAATAGCAGTATTTAAAACACTATTAGTCTCACATTAACACAGAATATTTTACATATGATACAAAAATGGGAATGAACTGATTTTCCTTCTGACAAAATTACCGTTTCTACATGTGTTTCATATGTGTGTCTTCTATATTTTACCATATGAATGCTGTCCATATTTTGAATCCATCACAACTTTAAAGTGATACTAAAGTCTAGTTTTTTGTTTTTTTTTATAAAAATAACAAACATGTTATACTAAAACAACATACAGTATCTCACAAAAGTGAGTACACCCCTCACATTTTTGTAAAAATTTTATTATATCTTTTCATGTGACAACACTGAAGACACTTTGCTACAATGTAAAGTAGTGAGTGTACAGCTTGTATAACAGTGTAAATTTGCTGTCTCCTCAAAATAACTCAACACACAGCCATTAATGTCTAAACCGCTGGCAACAAAAGTGAGTACACCCCTAAGTGAAAATGTCCAAATTGGGCCCAAAGTGTCAATATTTTGTGTGACCACCATTATTTTTCAAAAGAAAAAATTGGATGACTCGCGCTATATAGGTGGATGTATGTGTGGTCAAATTCGTCACACAAAAAGCACTAAATACACAGTATCAGTGAATATATAAACCATCTCTGTGGTGATAAATCACAATCAGTGCAAACAAATCACAAAAATAATCAGTAAAAACATAAATCATCAGTGCAATGATATATCGCAATCAGTGCAAACAATTGAAAAAATAATAAATAAAGTCCAAACAAAATATACTGAAAAAACCATGTGGAAGAATCAAAAGTAGTCCATAAAAGGAACCCAAGACAAGGTGAGTTGACAATCACAGGTCTTACAACCGCATGGAACCTCAAATGTGTAGAACCACCACCAAAAGTAAGAGCCTGGCCGCTTACCAGAACCCCATGACCCCCCGTTACAGAGGGTCTAAAAGGGCTTTTGAGATCCTAGTAGTCCGGACTTCCCAGGAACGGAGATGGAGCGGAGATGGGAGTGAAAACTGGAAAAGGGCATCAGGTGCTGGAGTGGGGATGGATGGATCCACAAGAAGGGGGCTCAACCCTCAGCATAGTGGTGTCATCATAAGAGAGAAGAAAGGGAGGGCTCCCATAGTGTAAAATCAGATGGTAATTTATTGTAGAAAAAAACATAAACACTCACATGTAGGTAAGACAATCAACATCATCAATTGGAAAAACGAACTGTGGCACCGGCCGGATAACCACAGATAGCTCGTCCTGTTGAAAATACAGCGACAGTGGGAGGTGGCGCGATGATGCTGTATTTTCAACAGGACGAGCTATCTGTGGTTATCCGGCCGGTGCCACAGTTCGTTTTTCCAATTGATGATGTTGATTGTCTTACCTACATGTGAGTGTTTATGTTTTTTTCTACAATAAATTACCATCTGATTTTACACTATGGGAGCCCTCCCTTTCTTCTCTCTTATGATGACACCACTATGCTGAGGGTTGAGCCCCCTTCTTGTGGATCCATCCATCCCCACTCCAGCACCTGATGCCCTTTTCCAGTTTTCACTCCCATCTCCGCTCCATCTCCGTTCCTGGGAAGTCCGGACTACTAGGATCTCAAAAGCCCTTTTAGACCCTCTGTAATGGGGGGTCATGGGGTTCTGGTAAGCGGCCAGGCTCTTACTTTTGGTGGTGGTTCTACACATTTGAGGTTCCATGCGGTTGTAAGACCTGTGATTGTCAACTCACCTTGTCTTGGGTTCCTTTTATGGACTACTTTTGATTCTTCCACATGGTTTTTTCAGTATATTTTGTTTGGACTTTATTTATTATTTTTTCAATTGTTTGCACTGATTGCGATATATCATTGCACTGATGATTTATGTTTTTACTGATTATTTTTGTGATTTGTTTGCACTGATTGTGATTTATCACCACACAGATGGTTTATATATTCACTGATACTGTGTATTTAGTGCTTTTTGTGTGACGAATTTGACCACATATACATCCACCTATATAGCGCGAGTCATCCAATTTTTTCTTTTGTTCATTTATGTGTTTGTGTCACATTTAGACATCGCTGCTTTTTTTATTATAATTTTAGACACTTTGAAGCGCAATTATTTTTTCATTTTTTCTACCATTATTTTTCAGCACTGCCTTAACCCTCTTGGGCATGGAGTTCACCAGAGCTTCACAGGTTGCCACTGGAGTCCTCTTTCAATCCTCCATGATGACATCACGGAGCTGGTGGATGTTAGAGACCTTGCGCTCCTCCACCTTCCGTTTGAGGATGCCCCACAGATACTCAATAAGGTTTAGGTCTGGAGACATGCTTGGCCAGTCCATCAACTTTACCCTCAGCTTCTTGAGCAAGGCAGTGGTCGTCTAGGAGGTGTGTTTGGGGTAGTTATCATGTTGGAATAGATCAAGTCTCTGAAGAGAGGGAATCGTGCTCTGCTTCAGTATGTCACAGTACATGTTGGCATTAATGGTTCCCTCAATGAACTGTAGCTCCCCAGTGTCGGTGTCTTAACGAATACTGTCCCCCATCCGATAGTGTCCGCCCTGTACTGTGCAGGCGCAGTACAGAGGACAAACGAGAGCCGAAAGTATCCAAGTGGACATAGAGTAAGAATAAATAGATGCCAAGGGCAGCGAGGCCGTGCCCAAAGCGTGGGGGGCGAAGCGAGCCCACGAGGGGCCCTCTTACACAGCCATCACTAATAAGTGCCCAAGCGCCGTGTACAGTTGATGGTCAGCTGATCAACTTCGGACACTTTCGGCATATCCTTCTCCTCCGTACTGCGCAGGCGCAGCGCCTGCGCAGTACGGAGGAGAAGGATATGCCGAAAGTGCGGGGCGGACACTATCTGATAGGAGGACAGTTCTTGTCAGAACACCGGCAGCACTCATGCAGCCCCAGACAATGACACTCCCACCACCATGCTTGACTGTAGGCAAGACACACTTGTCTTTGTACACCTCACCTGGTTGCCGCCACACACGTTTGACACCATTTGAACCAAATAAGTTTATCTTGGTCATATCAGACCACAGGATGTTCCAGTAATCCATGTCCTTAGTCAGCTTGTCTTCAGCAAACTGTTTGTGGGCTTTCTTGTGCATCATCCTTAGAAGAGGCTTCCTTCTTGGATGACAGCCATGCAGACCAATTTGATGCAGTGTGCGGCGTATGGTCTGAACACTGACAGGCTGACCCCCCCACCCCTTCAACCTCTGCAGCAATGCTGGCAGAACTCATACGTCTATTTCTCAAAGACAACCTCTGGATATGACACTGAGCACGTGCACTCAACTTCTTTGGTCGACCATGGTGAGGCCTGTTCTGAGTAGAACCTGTCCTGTTAAAATGCTGTATGGTCTTGGCCACCATGCTGCAGCTCAGTTTCAGGGTCTTGGCAATCTTCTTATAGCCTAGGCCATCTTTATGTAGAGCAACAATTCTTTTTTTCAGATCCTCAGAGAGTTCTTTGTCATGAGGTGCCATGTTGAACGTCCAGTGTCCTGAGACCTTGTAACACTAACGAGTCACATGGCACTGGGGAGGGAAAATGGCTAATTGGGCCTAATTTGGACATTTTCACTTAGTGGTGTACTCACTTTTGTTGCCAGCGGTTTAGACATTAATGGCTGTGTGTTGAGTTATTTTGAGGGGACAGCAAATGTACACTGTTATACAAGCTGTACACTCACTACTTTACATTGTAGCAAAGTGTAATTTCTTCAGTGTTGTCACATGAAAAGATAAATAAAATATTTATAAAAATGTGAGGGGTGTACTCACTTTTGTGAGATACTGTATATAGTGCAGCACAACTGGCAACAAAGTGACATAATCCTGGGTTTCTGTCCACAAAAAGTAGCATAACAAGGCATGTAACAATACTATTCAAAAGAAAAATAATGCCAGTGAATAAGTGTACAAAAAGTGAAACAATACTGATTAATAAACAAACTAGGCTGCTTCAAATAAACAGTTCAGGTGCTCCCTTCAATATATAATGTGCTGACGTTTCTTATATCTTCCACCTCCTTGTATAAAAGATAATATTTGCAAAAAGTGCTCATAAATCCTCCACCAGTGATAAGATGGCAGCTCACCTTAAGCTTAGACTGTTTTTGTACCAGTAGGTCTACACACACAGTTCCTTAATAGGGATGACACCAGGTATAAGCTCTGCTCGCTCTCTCCAACTCCTCCTTTCACAGATGTATAATCTCAATCAGCAGTATATAAAATAAAGAGGAAAATATCTAGTGCTCTCCGTATACTCTTTAATAAAATGAATAAAACTTAAGTCGTACACTCGCATAGATGGCATTCAACCGTGGCGGTGTAAAAGGCAGATAAAACTGTCCCAATGTGCTTCAAATGGCTAACAGTAGCCGCGGGATAACATCCGAGGGTCTAGCTCCTATTCCCCAAATGCGTTGCGTCCTGGGCGTGGACTGCTAATTCTATGCATTAAGATAAAAAGTCTTCTGTGTACAGCAGCCCCCTCAGCTCCCTCAGCCACCATAATACTTACCTGAGCCCCCTCTCTATCCAGCGATGTGCATGAGCGCCTCGACGATCTGGGACTCTCCCTCCTGATTGGCTAAGACACAGCATTGGCACCATTAGCTCCCGCTGCTGTCAATCAAAGTCAGTTAGCCAATGAGGAGAGAGAGGGAGCGGGCTGAATCACAGCTCCATGCCTAAATGGATACACAGAGCTGGGGCTCATCTCGGGTACCCCCATAGCAAGCTGTTTGCTGTGGGGGCACTCAACAGGAGATAGCACCGAAGAGAGACCCGAGGGACCTTCCCTAACAGAAGCCTAATTTGTTGGCATTACTAATGTTGAGCTCAGACAGAGCTGTCAGGTGTGTTGTCAGTTGCCCTGTTTCATACCCTGTCTTTTGATGCTGGCTCAGTTGGATCTTCCATTGGCAGACCAGCTTTTTGATTGCTAAGACACAAGCAGTCAGGTCAGGTAAGGTCACACAGCATCATTGGTTGTTAAGGTGCAGGTGGCTGTGCCACCCATACAATGAAAACCCATGAATGTTTGTGGCCCAGCCATATGCATCCTAGCAACCAATGACACTGTGAGGTCTGTGTCCTAGCAATCAATGATGCTGTGCAACCTGACCACCTTTGTCCTAATGATCAGTGAAGCTGAATCACTGGGTGGCAAATCCAGCTGTGCCTATAGCTGTGTGGTGGCCATTACTCCAGCGCTCATGTGCAATTCAAACCGCCGGAGCCTGCAAACCCGGAAGGAAGACCGAGTGAAGATGGATTTCCTGTCAGTGGTGATAGGGCGCTGTTGGAGGGATCCATCTTTTAGGAAAGTGCGGGGGGGGGACCAGTTTCTTTTTTATTAAACGCGATTTACTACCGCTTTAAATATTTATCTCTTTCCTAGTAGCATGTTCGGACAGCGGTGTGTGTGTTTTGAGGGGGGGGTGCATTGTATGCTTTCAACCACATATCTCAGGAACACCACCACCTAGCAGAGACAGAGCTACATTCACTGTGTCACCTAGGTGCAATATGTAAAACATTTTAAGACCTAAGTTATATGAATTTCAGGAATCAATGTTTGAAGAGAAGTTTACTAGCTTTGGAAACAAAAAACACCTCATATTGCTTGTATTACTGTACCAATTCACCTAGTACACACAGGTGTTGGCCAGCGCAGTTTACCCTCCTCTCTTTAGGTGGCTCTGTGTTGCTGACTGCAGTACAGAGGGAAAGGAGGATGAGGAAACAGTGTTCCTCTGCAGTCACTAGACACTGCAACACTGGATGACCTCTGCAGCCATCTTTAATAGGTGCAATTTTAATAAATAGCATTGCCCACTACAGTTGGCACACAGCTGTGTAGTGTATAGAGTAAGGAAAGGATCCACCCTGGACAGGGGCAGCTTATTCAGCCCTAGGAAGAGGTTCCTGAAGAATAGGGACAGACTAAGGACACCACTGTCAGCTGTGCTATTTCCTGGACTCTAGTGCCATGACAGGGTTTTCTAATTAATTCTCCCAAGTGCCACTTATACTTCTACTCTGCCTAACAGCTACCCTTCTACTCAAATGCTCTTCCAGTAACATAAGCCTTATTAGAGTGACAGCATTAATACTGGGAATACTCCAATGTGCCACTAACATTGCTGAGAATTTCTTCACCTGTGTTGATTGTGTTACTAATGCCCTGTACACACGACCGGTTTTGCCGTCCGAATAAACTCTGAAGGTTTTTATGACGGAGTTCCGCTCAAGCTGTCTTGCATACACACGGTCACACCAAATTCCGACCGTCCAGAACGCGGTGAGGTACAACACATACGACGGGACTAGAAAACGGAAGTTCAATAGCCAGTAGCCAATAGCTTCCGTCTCGTACTTGCTTCAGAGCATGCGTCGTTTTTGGTGCGTCGGAACAGCATACAGACAAGTGTTTTTTCCGATAGTAATTTGTTCTGTCGGAAAAATATAGAACATGTTTTCTATATAAGTCCTTCTGAATTTTCGTCAGAAAAAGTCTGATGGGACATACACACGGTCGGAATATACGATGAAAAGCTCCCATTGGACTCTTTCTGTTGGAAATTCCGCTCGTGTGTACGCGGCATATTGTTTTGGGACTGTTAGATCAAGCACCTTGCCGCTGTTCTCCATGCGTTATTTGTTACCTTTGTGTTACCAACTAATAATCATGCCACTTTACTTGGTCTCTGTGTGAGTACACCCCTCACATTTTTGTAAATATTTTATTATATTTTTTTCATGTGACAACACTGAAGAAATGACACTTTGCTACAATGTAAAGTAGTGAGTGTACAGCTTGTATACAGTGTAAATTTGCTGTCCCTTCAAAATAACTCAACACACAGCTATTAATGTCTAAACCGCTGGCAACAAAAGTGAGTACACCCTTAAGTGAAAATGTCCAAATTGGGCTCAATTAAACATTTTCCCTCCCCGGTGTCATGTTACTTGTTAGTGTTACGAGGTCTCAGGTGTGAATGGGGAGCATGTGTGTTAAATTTGGTGTTATCGCTCTCACTCTCTAATACTGGTGACTGGAGATTCAACATGACACCTCATAGCAAAGAACTCTCTGAGGATCTGCAAAAAAGAATTGTTGCTCTACATAAAGATGGCCTAGGCTATAAAAAGATTGCCAAGACCCTGAAACTGAGCTTCAACGTGGTGGCCAAGACCATACAGCGGTTTAACAGAACAGGTTCCACTCAGAACAGGCCTCACCATGGTCGACCAAAGAAGTTGAGTGCACATGCTCAGCGTCATATCCAGAGGTTGTCTTTGGAAAATAAACATATAAGTGCTGCCAGCATTGCTGCAGAGGTTAAAGGAGTGGGGGGGGTCAGCCTGACAGTGCTCAGACCATACGCCGCACACTGCATCAAATTGGTCTGCATGGCTGTCGCCCCAGAAGGAAGCCTCTTCTAAAGATGATACACAAGAAAGTCCGCAAACACTTTGCTGAAGACAAGCAGACTAAGGACATGGATTACTGGAACAATGTCCCGTGGTCTGATGAGACCAAGATAAACTTTTTGGGTTCAGATGTTGTCAAGCGTTTGTGGCGGCAACCAGGTGAGGAGTACAAAGACAAGTGTGTCTTGCCTACAGTCAAGCATGGTGGTGGGAGTGTCATGGTCTGGGGCTGCATAAGTGTTGCCGACACTGGGGATCTACAGTTCATTGAGGGAACCATGAATGCCAACATGTACTGTGACATACTGAAGCAGAGCATGATTCCCCTCCCTTCGGAGACTGGGCCGCAGGGCAGTATTCCAACACGATAATGACCCCAAACACACCTGCAAGGTGACTACTGCCTTGCTAAACAAGCTGAGGGTAAAGGTGATGGACTGGTCAATCATGTCTCCAGACCTAAACCCTATTGAGCATCTGTGGGGCATCCTCAAACAGAAGGTGGAGGAGCGCAAGGTCTCTAACATCCACCAGCTCTGTGATGTCGTCATAGAGGAGTGGAAGAGGACTCCAGTGGCAACCTGTGAAGCTCTGGTGAACTCCATACCCAAAAGGGTTAAGGCAGTGCTGGAAAACAATAGTGGCCACACAAAATATTGACACTTTGGGCCCAATTTGGAATTTACACTTATGAGTGTACTCACATTTGTTGGCAGCGGTTTAGACATTAATGGCTGTGTGTTGAGTTATTTTGAGGGGACAGCAAATTTACACTGTTATACAAGCTGTACACTCACTACTTTACATTGTAGCAAAGTGTCATTTCTTCAGTGTTGTCACATAAAAAGATAGAATAAAATATTTATAAAAATGTGAGGAGTGTACTCACTTTTGTGAGATACGTAAACTTACCACCCCAACCCACAAAATAAATAAAAGTTCCAAGAGACAGGGCTCATTCAAATGGGTGGCCAGAAGGCAGGAAAAAGAAGAAGGTTGAGCTGCATGTAGCAGCGCACGGCTGTACACATGCCACCGCCATGATGTTTTGCTTTGTCCAGTGTTCTTCTAAACACTTTAGCCATTGCTTTCTGTCGATTCATGTTTCGATGAGTTTTATGTTTATATGCGATGTGCCAAATTTTGTCTGTGATTAGCCATTTATGTGTTTTTTTTTTTTCAATAAATGTACATGATTGCTTCACAAGGCCAGTGTGCTCTCTTCTTTGTCCTATTTATGCCATTAGACCACCCTTCTGCAATAGGAGCTGCCCGCCATTAGGAAGTGTGTTTGAAAACTAGGCAATAAACCAGTGTTCTCCAAACTGGGGCCTGCAGCGCCTTATGCTGCCCTTTTCTTGCCTTTTTCTTGGGGCACTATTACTCCTACTCATATGAGACACCATTCCTCCCGCTAATACCAGCAATGGAGCACCATTCCTCCTAGTAATACCAATGATGGGACATAGTTTACTCTCACTGACATTTTGTACTCTTGCTGTCCACAGTTCAGCCCCTCTAAAGTCTGAAGGACAGGAAACTCGCCCTTTGTTTAGAAAGATTGAAGACCTCATGCATTAAGGCGGTATTAAACCCAACAACAAAAATGTAATATATTGCAGCTTGCCAATCATTAGATGTGGGGGCTGCATCAGGTTTCTTTTCTAATGCCGCGCACACACGATCGGACTTCTCATCGGAAAAAGATATGACGGCTTTTCCGACGGGATTCTGCTCAAGTTTGCCTTGCATACACACAGTCACGCAAAAGTTCGCTGAACTTACGGCCGTCAAGAACGCGGTAACGTACAACACTAGGACGAGCTGAGAAAATAAAGCTTCCGAGCATGCGTCGAATTGTTTATGAGCATGCGCAGGAATTTTGCACGTCGGAATTGCCACAGACGATCGCATTTTCGGATAAGAACTTTTTCCGACTGAAAAATTGAGAGCATGCTCTCAATCTTTTGCTGGCTGGAATTCGACCAGCAAAAGTCCGATGGAGCATACACACGGTTGCATTTTCCGACGAAAAATTCTCATTGGTCTTTTGCTGGACGAAATTCCGATCGTGTGTACGTGGCATTAGGTTTATTGCCCTCTGTTTACACCTGGTGATCTGGTCAGTAACACCTCCTGTATTAGTGAGACACAACTCTGGAGGAATGAACACAGGAGGCACAACAGACAGCAGAATTGTTAGTCTGGGGGGGAAAGGAGTGTTAAATGTATTAGCAGATTTAGCTACACTAAAAAATTGAAGCCAAACTCCAGCTAACACTTTATAATCAGTTATAGCAAACAGTTTTTTTTACCTTTGGGATAATGGTTTTGCATGAATCAATAAAAGCTGATCATTCTAAGCACCACTGTCAGTGTTAAATGGTTTGTCTCATCCATGTAAACTGACACATTCTGCTTGAGAATTTGTGCTGTGAAAAACAACAGAATTGCAAAAGATAAAGTTAGAAGAAAGTAAGTCTAAAACAGGAAACTAATGCAGCCATCACATCTAAGAACTAGTAAGCTGCAATATAATAAATGTTTGCTTTTGGGTTTAATACTGCTTTGAACCTAAATTTCACAGTGCATATTGATCCAGCAGCCTGCGACAGGTAAATGGTAATATTCAGCTTTTTATTATACATCTAGAATACAAACTGAAGAGGAAAAAAATCACCTGCAATCCTGTTTTTGTTACCTAACTTTGTATATACAAGCCAAAAGAAGCACTTAAATAATTGTAACGGCACTGAGTGCCCTTTCCATCTTCCTCCACTGACATTCACAGCGTGGCTGCTGGGTGGTTTAATTAATTCATCTCATTTGTTCTTCAACACATTATGTAAAAACAAACAGACACACTTCTTCACCACTGTCATCAAGTACAAGCAAGGTCTTCCTGGAGTGATGTACTAAGTGTATGCCACCCTAGCTGAGGAAGAGGAAGCTGTGTCCTTGTTTTTTTGAATGCGGAAGCTTGACATTAGCACACCTCCTGGGCCTATCCACCGACCTGGCTGATGTATATGGAAACTAATCATATAAACAACTAGAAACAACATTAACCCGGGGTTTAGGAAAATTCTGTGGATGGAACAAGTGACTGACAGAAGACAACATGACAAAAAACATCCTCATGTCTTCTCATTAATCAAGTTTACTTGGTGGCCACAGGAGTAAGTAACCTGGAGTAGTTATCAGTCAGGGGCATTATCCTGAATGTCACAGCAGACTGATTGGAGATAATGACGCAGCTTGGTTATGTTTGAATAACAAGGAACAAACATGCTAATCAGATATCAAGCAATCAAAGCAGAGGTGTAACAAAAAGCCACAAGGCCTAGTCAACAAACTTTAAACAGGGACATCACCTTACTCCTTATATTTTTTACAAAATTCTTTGACTGTCTTGTCCAGTTCTAAATACTTATTGTAATACACTGGAGTAGAATTAACTGATACAACTCTTGCCAAAAGGGTTCTAAAAAAGCAGCACAGACCCATGGTGTACATGGTGTGTCTGATGTTGACGTTGCCAGCTGTGTCATTCACCTATCCCTAGAAGACAAGAGCTTCATCTGTTGGCTCAAAAGAAGAAAATAAAATATCAACATGAAATATTTTATATTCACACAAAGCTCAACTCCAGGGAAAGGAAAAAAGTTCCCTCACAGTTGGGATGCCCCTGCAGTGCAAGGGTCAAATGGTCATTTAGGTCTGGGGAGGGGGGGGGGGGGCACAATAAGCAGTTTTACTTACCCGCAACCCTGCTCCCACATGCTTCCTTCAGGCTGTCAGACTGGTTCCTATGACCTCTTCTCCTCCATGCTCTGGCTGTCACAGGTCCTCTGACATCATCAAGTCCAAAGCAGAGCCCATAACCTTGCACTGGATATGAGGACACGAAGGGGCAGCCCACTGTTGGAACATAATATAATAGAGACAAGCACCAGCTGCCATTGTAATGGAGGTGCGGGTAAGTAAAACTGCTTTTTGTACCCCTGGACCTAAACGAGCATTTAACCCTTGCAGTGTGGGGGCATCCCCACACTGCAAAGGAGAATTTTTTCTTTCCCCGTAGATGGACTTTAAGACATTTTTTTTAGTTCTGAACATAATAAATAAATAAAGATAACAAAAACTATGCATTTTATTTCTTGAACAGTATGAATGTATTTTACCTAAATGCAAGAGAATTTAGATTTTTTACAGACATAGACATTTTGATAACTTTCATCAAGCTGCATGATTGTTTATCTGCCATGGCAGGCGGAATGTCTTCGGCTATGCATGAACAATGGGCAGGGAAATATCTGCCTGTCGTCTGCAGCCTTTGGACGGTATGTTGTAAATCTTACCTGATGAACAGAAGAAGCACACACTTCAAAATGAAAATGGAAAAGGATCAGCTACCTGGCGTAGAGATTGACCAAAAAGTGGTATTAATAAAAGCACAACACACACCAGATCAGGCTATTTAAAGCCACCATATGTCTGTTGTAAATGTGCTGCAGTAAGAGAGTTTACAATTGGTAAACAATAAAAGCTTTACCATAAATGAATATGTGTTGTACACAAAGATAGTAATATGGTCTGTGGTATTTAATGTTGAAGACAATTGGATTTTCCCTGGGTCATTATTAAATTATTATCTTTTTAAAAAAATGACCTTTGATGGCAATCATTAGGAGCCAAGCATCCTACTCCTGGTATTATAATTCCCCTTGGTACCATGTTACAGTGCAAAGGGCATGCTGATAGGAGGAGAGAGCAAAGTGAGAGAGAGATGAGCTCATCTGCCTGCTGCTTCATGAGAGAGGGTGAACCAAGCCAGAAGGCCTTTGTCCACCCCCTCCCAAGACTTTCAGAATAGGCCCGAGGAGCCACACCCTACTCATCACACAGTGAGAAACGTATATACAAATCAAACAAATAAATACAAAGAGTGACAAACACGGGGATAGATAAAAAGAAAGTAGGGAGAAGCAAGTGTAAGAGTGAAAAGTGACCATTGTGTAAAACAGTGGCCGGCCCTCCGGCCAGGAATAAAAATTTCCCCTGGTCCTAGCCAAAAGGCTCAGCCCTAGAGGCAGGTGCGAAAAACTTGTGTTGTGGTGAAGTGACCATGGTGCCATAAATCAAGTACCTAAACACTGTGACTGTACGGCACCCCTGAACTGCCACTTCAGGGGCACATTCACCATTGGCTTTTCATGCAACCCTGACCCCCAGCCCAGACCACAGCAGCCCCCATCCCAGCCAGGAAGGCCTGGAGTTCTGGAAGCTTGGTGAGAGCCCTTTACCATCAGGCCCCACCGTCGCTCCCATCCCTCCTGCCTAATTACATTCGGGAAATACTAACCACTCCCCCCCCTGAAGAAGGAGTCAGTGTTTTCTCCCGAAAAACTGAACGGAGCTAGAGCTACCCCAATCTAGGCCGGAAGGCCAGGGATCCGACCCTTCAGCCGGACCCAGTGGTTCTCCACCCCCATCAGAATGCTTCCCTTTCAGCTACGAACCTATCCAGGTTACCTTTAAACCAGCAGGTTTTGCATAGTCTCCGCCATCCCTGATACCACTTCGCCGTAGATCAGGGACAGAAGCAAGCGCCACCTCCTGGCAACTGATAAGAACAGATACTACACTTGATCTTAGCCAAAAGAACTTCCCCAAAAATTGCCCTACCTGCCATCATTTGTAATTATTTATATTTTGTGCCAGCGCATGAAAGGAATAATGTATGCAAAAGAGAGATTATACAGTCTTATTAGTGTATACAATATTTTGGGTCAAGTGTAATCACCATATTTCACATCTAGGCTTGGCAGGTACTATAAATAGACCTCTATTGTAATGTCCAAAAAAAATAGGGACAGTTACACGAGGGCTTTTTTGTAACCTCCCATTGCTAGAAGTTACAGTGTTCTCATTAAACTAAAAGTCTGTATACAATTTGCATTGTTAATGTGATGAATTAGAGAAACAGAGGGGGTCTAAACCAGATAAGTGAGATTAGGTCTATGCTAAACTATAGGTGACAATGTTTACAAACACTTCAAGCCCCAATTTAAAAGGTGAAAAATGTGTGTTCTACTAGAGGAAAATGTTGCTCTCGGATAACCTATAGTCTCTATTATTGAGAAAAGCAATACATGTGATGAGTCTGAAAACATTAATCAATGACAGAAGCTAAACATTCTCTGACACCACGACCATTTATTTTGAATTTTTTTTAATTGTAGTCTTTAAATATTACAAAAATATTACAGCAGATGTTCCAATCTCGTCCCAAAAAAAACAGGTATGTACATCTGCCATTGTGCATCATGCACAACATTGCAATAAAAAGAAATTAAATAATCAAGCTGGATGCCATTCTACTTGTGTGTTTGGGAGCTCTGCACATCATTCCCGTGGGTAAGGTTTTTTGATGACCATTAATTATATCAAGAGTCAATGGAAGCCTTACAAAATGGCAACAATATCTGGAAAGTTTGCTTTTTGGAGCTCAGGTGGCACTGTAGTCCCTAAAACCTCAGTAGTTCCACTTCTAAAAAAAAATCTTGTTAGTCTGCTAAAATTGAGTGTGGCAGACACAATTTGGGCCTCATCTTTGTTACTCCAACGATAGCCGTCCTCTTTTTTAAAGGGCATTAGCAGGAGGATCACAGGGTCCTCCTGAGACCCTAATATATATCTGTAGCATTAAATTTACCTGCTCATCTGAACCACCATGACCCTGTGGACATTCTAACCCACCTGACACTCTGGGTTCAGACATCTTTGCACTAACTTAAAGTAAAAAGTCAAATAACTCAGTGAGTATATACTCTATTAACGTTTACTGAAATAACTCAAAGAAGATCTTGTTGCACTGAGGAGGCAATAGATCAGCTGAGCTTTGAATAACAATCCTAGCTCAGTGGAAGAATTCTTCTACAATAATACAAGTTAAGACAATTTGACAATACAGTATATTATATACACTTATGTACAATGGATTACCACTTGAACATGACATGAAAGGATAAGCAAGAGTTTAGCATTAATCCTGGCAAGACTTCTAAAGGGGGAACCGAGGCCAGCCTGTTTCACCTTTAATCCTAATGAGAGATCAATTAAACAAGAATGGTATGAGGGCCCTTTAAGTAGTAATGACAGCAATGTCCCAGTTGCAGGCCTGATGGTCTTCGCCGGCAGTCAGAGGTCATTAACTGTATCCAATAATGTGCAGTAACAAGGTAATGGTATTCCTTGGAATGGTTGATGCTATAGGTGTCTATGCACAGTGTTCAAATAGAAGTGCAGTAAAGTGTTTCCCCAGGGTAAAGCTGTCTGTACACAGTGTCCCAATAGAGCAACAAAGGAAGGTTTGCAAAGGTGGGCAATTGCCCTCTCACCAACGACCAGTCCGATACAATGCCTTCTGCTTACAATGCTCCCGGAGAGGCGTCTTTGCAGCAGATCACTGGTGACAATCGTCTGATGCGAAGCAAGAAGCCCGGGTTGTTGGACTGCCGAGATGGTGCTGGATAAATGTCTGATGAACAGCGAGCAGCGCTAGGCCCTTCTCGGCCGTGTTGGGATGTTGTACACCGCATGGTAGGCCGTGACCCCACTCCCCTTGTATGGAGAGGTATGTCACACACAAGGCCCGGGAGAAAGAGGGCATGGGGCAGGTCTCTGGCCTCTTTTATAGCTCTTCCTGGTAGCAAAGGTCCCTGGGATATGTAGTCCAGGTGTATATGCATGTGAGGCAATTGCCATTCTGAGGAGCTACCAATCCCACAATCTCTTTCATTTGGTGCACAAATATTATGTCAGTTAGTGGTCCTGGGCACTAGAGGGACAATACGATACATGGAGCTGATCAGGAATCACTGTACTGTGCAATTGTAGTCCACATTGCTACATCCTCCCCCCACTTGAAAGTCTTTGGTCCCCGAAGACAGAACACAGCCTGTGGAATCACCTTACTGTATCATAAGAAAGTAAATGCTTAATCATATGACAAACCAGAAGTTGTAACAGCCAGCAACTGAACCAAAGAATGATCTTCTAACAGTAATTATACACTTTGTCAGGCGAAGTCATATTAATTTTGTAACAGGCCAATAACAAATTAGTGGCCCACCCAGTAGTGTCAGGAGGTGGAGCAAGGTCATCCTTTACTGAAAGTTCAATAAAGGAGGCAAGTGCTTGACTAGAGCATTGAACGGTAGGGATAAGTTTGTCAGAGTTTTCTCCAAAGGTGTCAGTCTTTTTGGAGGGCATATTTTTGGTCTCAACCTGAAGTAGATACTTTCCAGCAGCCCCGGTCCCCTATCTGTTCCCCAGAAACTACATCCAGATTCAGGCTCAGGTTCTGAATCAGGCTCTGGTTCAGATTCTGGTTCAGGTTCTGGTTCAGGTTCAGGTTCTGGTTCAGGAACAGTCTCTCTCTTCAGTAGTAGGCGGAGTGGGAGTCTCCAACACATTAGATGCTTCATTGGATTCCATCTTGACTTCCCCATCTCCTCTTAGTGAGTGAAGATCTGGTGTTTCAATTTCCGTCAAGGGGAGACGTGTCTTCCTCCTAAAGGGTGTCCCACAACCAATCAAGAGTTAATTCTTTGTCATCGCTCTCCTCTTCAGGTGGCATGGGTGGGCAGGGTTTTCTGGCCCTAGGCCTAAGCGTAAGAGACTGGTAGGTCTCTAGGTCAGAGGATGGGGGTACTCCGACAGCCTCAGATATAGGCAGCAAGTGGTTTCGATGCCAAGTCTTCAGAGGTCCGGTCTTCCCTTCAGGCCAAATCTGGTACACAGGGAGCCCAGGTAATCATTTACAGACAATGTAGGGTTGAGAGCACCGTTGATCAGCCAGCTTGTGTTTCCCAGGCATCCCTAGATTGCGCAACAACACTCTATCTCCAGGTTGTAGATCCTGAACCCTCACTCTGAGATCAAAGTTTTTCTTGTTCCTCTGTTCTCTGATGGTAGAGGCTTCCTTGGCTTTCTCATAGGTCACTTTTAAATTCTTCCGAAGTCTGTCAACATACCCCTGGTAGGAGGCCTGAGAGGCGTGATCTAATGATGTTCCAAAGGCCAGGTCCCCTGGCAAACAAGCTTCTCTTCCGAACATTAATCTGTAGGGGGAATATCCAGTTGAATCATTCGCAGTGACCATGATCATCATGAAGAGCAGTCAACACTATTAGTCAGTATTTCTCAGGGAGGAACAGTTGACAAACACACTCTGGTTCCTCAGGTGGACCTCTCCGGTATATGACTCCATCTTCCAACCGCATTCATTCCCACTCTCTATGGACTACTTTTACTCCCTCAATGGGACTACTCAACAGTATCTGAGGGTCCTGGGCGGATAACGACTTCCTCACAAGACTCCCTAACGGATCTTCACATTGGTCCCTTCTCATGTCCTCTTTTGTCAACTGAGGCAATTCTTGGCTGCACACTTGGGTCAAATCATAGTAATATGTGGGTAGTCCCGCAGTAGTAACTCCCACAGCTTCGGCCCCTATGACCCCTCTGAAGTAACAGCATCCAACTTGTGAGGGTCCGTAGCTATTCCCTTGGCTGATACTACATGCCCCAGATACGTGACTGAAGTCGGGTAGAACTGACACTTCTCTAACAACAGCTTTAGCACCTTTGTATGTAATCATTGAAAAACTTTCTCCAACCAAGCTTAATGCTCCTCCAAAGTTCTGCCAAACACAATGATATCATCAAGATACACTAGCACTTCTACCAAGTTCATATCACCCACAGTATTCTCCATCAGTCTCTGGAAAGTGACGGGGGCCCCTGTTAGTCCTTGTGGCATTCAGTCGAACTCGAAAAACCCTAGAGGACTGATGAGGGCTGTCTTTTCTCGGTCATCTGGATGCATGGGTATTTGGGATCCACTCTTTAGATCCAGCACACTGAACCATTTAGCCCCTGATAAGCATTGCAAGGCCTCTTCTATGGGAGGGGTTGTGTACTGATCTGGGATAGTCCTTCGGTTAAAGGTTCGGTAGTCAATACACATCCGAAGGGACCCATTCTTTTTTCTCACTACCACAATTGGGGAAGCATAAGGGCTCCTGGATTCCTTAATGACCCCTGACCTCTTCAACTCAGCCAGCTGTTCTCAAAGATCCTCCAGATCACACAAAGGAATTCGCCTGGCTCTTTCACAGAAAGGCTTAACTTCAGTTAGCCCAATTCGGTGTTGAGCACTCCTGGCACAGCCCACATCAAAGTCATTCTTGGAGAACATTTTCTCCCATCGAGCTATTTGGGCCTTAATCCTCTCCTCCCAGCCAGAGGTTAGATTTGGGCATTGGATGGTAGTTTCTCTTCCATCACCCTTCTGGACTAGTTTATCCCCCATCACTGGGGTGGCAGCACTCACTTTCTCAATCACCATCCGGGGCTTTAGGCTGATTGGGTGACTAGTGACGTTCCTCACGCTGACAGCAATTTGCCCCCCGCTTCTCAGCAAGGCCCTAGTGGGTATGATCTCTGGGACCAATTCGATTTCAACCTCTTCCTCTGTTGGATCAGCTTCCACCACAACATACAGACCGGCTGGTCCCATGACAGCTTAACCGTGGCCTTCAGACAGACCCTCTCACCCGGCTGCAACACCCTTTCATGGGTATCCATCTGCTACAGTCTCCCTACCCCTTCCGCAGGGGTCTTCTTCTCTTGCAACACTCGCTGGAAAGCTTGTCACAGTTGAGGGTGGATCTTCCCTACTGGAGCACCCTCCAGGGCCAGTGGAGTGAGTAGCCTCCGCACAAGATTGGTGCCTATCAACAAGGAATTTCGGCCTGCCCCAGGGGGGTCAGGGACAGACAACAGTCAGCGAGTCAAAGGTCTCTGGTTTTCCAGCCAGGGCAGTATAAAAGGTTATCTTGATGGGTATGTATCCATCGTACGGGCACTTCTGGGTCCCTATGCCCCAAATCTCTAACTCCTCCAGTTTGCACAAAGGGATATGCTTCAGGTACTTGTGATAAAAGTCTCAGTACAGCAATGTCACCTGGGCTCCAGTATCTAGTAGGGCTTGAGTGTAGATGCCCTCTACTTGTACCAAGACTATAGGGGAGGGCCCCACTAGGTTCTTTGGCAGGTTTCCAGTGGGTGACTCTATAGCTTGTGCTGTAATCAACCTCTTTGAAAGCAGTGGAGTTGGTCTGACTACTCGCTCAGTAAGGTGTGCATTGATTTCTTGCCCCTGTCTTTCCTTCCTTGAGGGTTTTGTTTCTTTTGTTTTCCTTGGTAAGGAAGGGAAAGAGACAACAGGTGACTTGTGTCCCTTTTTCTTCTTAGATCTTTCTTGACCTTGAATCGCAGTTTTCCTCTGGGACTCTCAACTAGCTCCTTCACTGAAGTTTCCAGCCGGCTTTGGGAAGAGTAACTTCTGTAAGGCTTTCAGAACTTCCACGAGTAATTGAGGGCTGATACTAGTCTTGGGACACTCAGCTCGAAAGTGTCCACCTTCTTCACACCCGTAACATCTCTTTTCTCGCCCTTTTGGTTCCCCTTGATGAGCCCCTTGTTCTTGAACCTTCGATTGGGTCTCCATCACTTGCATTAAGCATGATACATCTGGGTTTGGGCCTGAGCTACCTGGGCCAAGTTCACTTACTGGCTTATTAGCGTCAGGAATGGCCAGTCCCACCAGTTCAGACTCAGTTCCACTATCCTCATCCTATAAACCCATTTCTGCATGAACAGCTTGAGCCACCACTTTCTCTCTATTTCCAGCAATAGAGCTTGATTCTCTCGATCTTTGGCTTTTCTGTTGTAATAGAACTTCCTCTTCTCAATTCAGGGTATGTAGGCACCACCTTGGTTCTCTTCAGTAACAACTTCAATACAATAGGATGGTTTGGCCAAGCCCCTTGCAAAACCCGGTCTAGACAAGCTTGGTCAACATCCTTGGGATCGATACCCCTCTTGAGGATAATTTGATGCAGCGTTCTGTATACTCGATATATGTATTCGGACAGACTCTCCCCTTTTTGTTGGTACGTATGGTTGAATTTGTACAAGGTCTGTGGTAGTTTCAACCCTCCCGAATACAGTACAGAGAGCGTCTATGTAGTCCTTAGCAACACAAGTTTTCTTTCCCATCCTCAGATTACGGATCACATCAGCCGCTGGGTCTTGAAAGCTCTCACTGAGCCGTTGCCATTTCACAGCCTCTGAAACACTCCACTCTTCCATGGCCTGAAGGGCCTGGCTCATCCAGGTTTTAAACTCATCTTCCCCCACAGGAGTCAGCAACTGCCCTGAGAAAAACCTGAGTCTCCGATAGCTTTGGTTGGCATTTTCAGCCCTGTTCCTCACCAATTTGTCAACTAGCCGGGTCATATCTATGTAAAAAGAGAGTGGGGCATTGGCCCCTTGAGAGTCGGTGCCCACCAATACGGAGCCCTTCTCCTGAGCTGGGGCAATGGCTGCCTCTCAGCATGCTCTCCCCTCACTTTGAGTGGGATCACTCTAGCAATCACCCCTTTGGCTAGACGTACCTCTTCCTCCTGAAAGCATACAGGTATCTCTTCCTGCCACTCCAGTAGCACACTGACTTGGTCCAGGTCATACTTCGCTTTCGTTTCCACAATGTAGGCCCAGTGTCCTGTGGCCAGAGCTCTTATCCACTTTCTAAACTCTCTCTCAGTGTGTTCACTTCGAGAGATTTCCAGAACAGTGCTCCTTTACGTTTGAGCTCCCTGACTTTGGCCCCAAACAACAGTGGCCACTGAAGCAGCTTCCCACTCGGATTGTAGCTCTTGTCTAGGTTGACTAGGGCTAGCTGCAGATGGCATCCAGGACCAGCCCCCAAATGTAGCACGACCCCCTTGGGGACTGCTTAAATTTACCTGCTCATCTTCACCATCATGACCCTGTGAGCATTCCAACCCACCTGATACTCTGGGTTCAGACATCTTTGCACCACTTTAAAGAAATAAGTCAAACAACTCAGTGAGTATATACTCTATTAACGTTTACTGAAATGACTCAAAGATCTTGTTGCACAGAGGAGGTAATAGATCAGCTGAGCTTTGGGTAAAAATCCTAGCTCAGCAGAAGAATTCCTCTGCAATAATACAAGTTAAGACAATTTGGCAATACAGTATATTATATACACTTATGTACAATGGATTACCACTTGAACGTGACCTGAAAGGATAAGCAAGAGTTTAGCATTAATCCTGGCGAGACTTCTAAAGGGGGAACTTAGGCCAGCCTATTTAACCTTTAATCCTAATGAGATTACGACATCAATCAAACAAGAATGGTATGAGGGCCCTTTAAGTAGTAATGACAGCAATGTCCCAGTTGCAGGCCTGATGGTCTTTGCCGGCAGTCGGAGCTCATTAACTGTATCCAATAAGGTGCAGTAACAAGGTAATGGTATTCCTTGGAATGGTTGATGCTATAGGTGTCTATGTACAGAGTTCAAATAGAAGTGCAGTAAAGTTTTTCCCCAGGGTAAAGCTGTCTGTACACAGTGTCCCAATAGAGCAACAATGGAAGGTTTGCAAAGGATGGCAAAAGCCCTCTCACCAACGACCAGTCCAATACAATGCCTTCTGGACAGCTGCTCCTGGAGAGGCGTCCTTGCAGCGGATCACTGGTGACAATCGTCTGATGCGAAGCACGAAGCGCGGGTTGTCGGACTGCTGAGGTGGTGCTGGATAGATGTCTGACGAACAGGTTGGGATGTTGTACACCGTGTGGTAGGCCGTGACCCCACTCTCCTTGTATGGAGAGGTCCGTCACACACAAGGCCCGGGAGGAAGAAAATGTGGGGCAGGTCTGTGGCCTCTTTTATAGTTCTTCCCAGCAATCTTGCGAATGGTAGCAAAGATCCCTGGGATATGTAGTCCAGGTGTATAAGCATGCGAGGCAATTGGTATTCTGAGGAACTACCAATCCCACAATCCCTTTGATTTGGCGCACAAATATGATGTCAGTTAGTGGTGCTGGGCACTAGAGGGACAATACGATACATGGAGATGATCAGGAATTGCTGTACTGTGCAATTGTAGTCCACATTTTGCTGTGGGCTCTCTACATAAAGGAAATATCTTCACTTCCCCCATTTTTGTACTGGGGACGTGTGGACCCTTTACTTGGGATGAACACTTTATGTGTGAACAAAGAGTCCCTGTCGGATGTTATCTACCTGTTAAAGGGACTGTTTAGTCATCAGTTAGATTCTGAGCAATTCATCAAACTCAAATGTGAGTGCTTACAATAACTGTTCCTTGACTCTACTGGGGGTTTTGCTTATGTATTTGTTACCGACAAGACGATTTATCATTGGTCTCACCTTAGCTTGAACACACCAGACAATTTGAGGTGTGGAGCCAGATTTTATGGAACAAAGCCCTGAAGAAGCGGCCGTTGTGCCGTGAAACATGTTGGCAAGCTCCATATAACACCATTTAATGTTATGCTGTGCATCTGTGTTTATATACTTATAGGCTGTATTTATGCATTAGCAGGAGGCTTGTCAGTCATTTGTGCCATTTGTCATGTTCTTACTGGTACTAACAGCACTGCTGTCATTACTTCCCGAGACATTAAAGCATTAAATAAACTAGTCCCATGTAATACAAAGCACCAGTATAAGCACCTGACTCTCCTTATTGCTGTGGGGTATGGGATATCTACATAAAGAACGTGTGGGTACATTATAGACACTCACACGATTATTGTAACACACACATGCATAGATGTAGTTACTTTCAAAATTACCAGTTTACTGTTTCTGATCAGTCTGGTTCATTCCTTTGATATAGGCTGATTACTCGTTTGATTATGACCAAATAATCTGCCAACCAATTAGACCAAATTGGATACCTTGAATATTTGTACATATTTAATATAGCAGACATTTGATGTCACACAATGTACTGGTTGCCTATAGTTAACCAATTAAAGTATTTTACCAATCACATGTCAGTCTGGAAGGGCTCTGATAACGTTCCCTGATGGCAAAGTGGATATGGCCTTCCATTTCAACTTTGACAGCAAATGCATCACCTTTGCTCCAGAGGTTTGTAGTTTGTAGTAGATCTGATTTCTCAACTATTACCTTTCAGATTTATTGCTGGCAAACCTCTTTAATGACCTCATTACTCTTACTTATACATCATTGTTTGTCCATTGCAAGTGGTCAACAAAGTTTCATATTACTGAAAGTGTGGCAGCCACTCACCAGCGACCAGTAGACATTATACCATGATACCAGTCATCAAGAACATACTATGTCAAGGCTAATACCAGGTTTAAATTAAGACAAATCAATGCTTTATAATGAGGTAGGCTTTCTTAATTTGTCAAGTGTGTTCTTTAGTTCACATTCCATTTATTCCTATTAAATGTATTTAACACTTTAATAATAATTAAGAAGAAGAAGAAGCATGCTTTATTTTTCAACCATTAAACATTGAGTGTTGTTAGCAATGTTGAGTATGGTTAAGCTTAGTAATCACATTATACATGGCAAGTACATAACAGCAAACTTGTCAAAATTATGTTTCTAATATCATATTTAGTTAACTATGGATGCAGTTCTTATTTTTCAAATATTTGTCAAAGAAAAAAACTTGAATTACGATGATTTTGACAGTTTCCTTTCAATGGTCATCAGTATGTAGATTTGTGTTACACAAGATTATAAATTGCTAGATAGCTAGACAGAGTGTAACTCCATCATGGGTCTCTCTGAAGGCTCATGTCAGTCCTAAGATTGGATAAAGTAGGATCGTTAAGAATAAAGTTGACTAATTCACCTCATCAAAGGCTTATCAAGCAAACCAATACAAGAGGTCAAGCTATCAAATTAGTGGCAAGAGGGGCGAAGAATGCCAGGTAATGAATGGCAGAAAACCCATAAGGGCAATGCCCCCCAGATGATGGATTCCCTGAAGGTAATAATCAGAAGGAGAATGGCATGTTGACTACTGAGGAAACATATTCAAACAAGTTAAAATAATCAGATGGTAAAGGAAGGAAGGTAGATATGCGGCAGTACTTTAATTCCCTTGTATTATTGTGTGCATTACAGGTGCATCTCATAAAATTTGAATATCATCAAAAAGTTTATTTATTTCAGTAATTCAATTAAAAACATGAAACTCATATATTTTATAGAGATGCCTTACAGACAGAGTGATATATTTCAAGCATTTCTTTATTTTAATTTTGATGATTATGGCTTACAGCTAGTGAAAACCCAAAGTATCTCAGAAAATTAGATTACATAAGACCAATAAAAAAAAAAAGGATTTTTTTATACAGAATACTTGCTCCTTTTGCATGAATTACTGCATCAATGCGGCGTGGCATAAAGGTGATCAGTCTGTGGCTCTGCTGTGGGGTTATGAAAGCCCAGGTTTCTTTGATAGTGGCTTTCAGCTCATTTGCATTGTTGGGTCTGGTGTCTCTCCTGCTGGAAAATGAAATCAGCATCTCCATAAAGCTGGTCAGCAGAGGGAAGCATGAAGTGCTCTAGAATTTCCTGGTAGAGGGCTGTGCTGACTTTGGACTTGATAAAACACAGTGAAACAACACTAGCAGATGGCATGGCTCCCCAAACCATAACGAACTGTGGAAAATGTTGCATTTCATTTAGAAATCAAGGTCCCAGAGTCTGGAGGAAGAATGGAATTGCACAGAATGATGTCCAGTGTGAAGTTTCCAGTCAGTGAAGATTTGGGGAGCCATGTCATCTGCTGGTGTTGGTCCACTGTGTTTTATCAAATCCTAAGTCAGGGTCTTGCTAGTCTGCAGATTTTGAGTCCAAAGTCTTGTCAAATTCTAGATGCTAAATTGATATAAGACACTAGTCTTATTATGCCCTGTACACACGAAAATGTGTGATAGGACCTTGTTGTCGGAAATTCTGACCGTGTGTGGGCTCCATCACACATTTTCCATCAGAATTTCCGACACACAAAGTTTGAGAGCTTGCTATAAAATTTTCTGACAACAAAATCCGTTGTCGGAAATTCCGATCGTGTGTACACAAATCTGACGCACAAAGTGCCACGCATGCTCAGAATAAATTAAGAGATGAAAGCTATTGGCTACTGCCCCATTTATAGTCCCGACGTACGTTTTTTACGTCACCGTGTTTAGAACGATCGGATTTTCCGACAACTTTGTGTGACCATGTGTATGCAAGACAAGTTTGAGCCAACATCCGTCGGAAAAAATCCATGGATTTTGTTGTCGGAATGTCCGATCAATGTCTGGTTGTGTGTACAGGGCATAAGAGTGTTAATGATGGAGACGAAGTGGACAGGGATTCAAGAAACGCGCAGTCCTATGGATGCTAAGAACTTCCTATATGTCAGCTCCTTTTTATATATGTATTTGATATATTTTGAAATTGATTTATTTTATTTTTGTAATCATGGAATGTCCAATAATAATCAATTTTTAATAAATTGTCAATTATGTGTACTTCATTAAGCAACCTGGCTCATTTAAAAGTCCCATGACCAGTGTATTTTTTTTGTATATATAAAAAGGGATGGAGGCGTGTCTCTGTGTGTGCTTCAGATCATATATTTCCCTGTCTGTAGAGTGTTAATGATTTTGCTATTGATTATATGAAAAAAGTGTTATTTTTGGTGGCCTAGAAATATTCACCCCAGTAACAGAACAAATTAACAGTAACAGAAGAATCTTTTAAAAAACCTGCCTACGCTCTTGATTGTGAACTTGACCTCTGAGAATCTTTAGACATTAGTGAGTGGAATAGAATCTGGATAGCCTTAGCTAAATGTTCTATCAATGCTCTGGCTTAGGAAAATGCACATAAAATACTCTTCCGTTGGTACATGAATCCTTCAAAACTAGCACATTTTTCTCCTTCAATTTCCCCTCTGTGCTTTCGTGGACCCAATGCTAAAATAACTTTACTCATATTTGGTGGGAATGCCCTATCGCCCAGCAATTATGGATAATAATTTATGGTATGATTTGTAAAAATTTCAATAAAACCATAGTTCTGGATCCTTTGGAAGCTTTACTACATAGGCCACACTTGAGCTTTAGGAAATATGAAAGAAAGCTGATCGCTTTTATTTTTTTAGCTACATGACATACTATCGCTAAAACTTTGAGACACTCATCCCTGAATTTTGGAGAGGTGAAATAAAGAATTAAGGAACCTAGGGGTTGATTTACTAAAGGCAAATTTATTTTGCACTACAAGTGCACTGCAAGTGCACTTGGAAGTGCACTTGGAAGTGCAGTTGTTGTAAATCTGAGGGGAAGATCTGAAATGAGGTGAAGCTCTGCTGATTTTATCATCCAATCATGTACAAGCAAAAATCCTGTTTTTTATTTTCCTTGCATGTCCCCCTCAGATCTACAGTGACTGCACTTCCAAGTGCACTGCCAAGTGCACTTGCAGTGCACTTGTAGTGCAAGGTAGATTTGCCTTTAGTAAATAAACCCCCATGATTCACAAAAAATTGACCTCTTTTTGATTTGATAATCTGATATCTGATTTGATTTGATAATCATTCTGATTTTTTAAAAGTATGGCCTCCATGGCTCAATTATACCAGCAAGCTTAATATTGATAATTCTTTGCTTTCTCTCTGAATAAATACAACCTCTCTGCCAGGATTCCTCCGCTGGTGGACGCCAGTACTGCGGCCCAAAGGTGATAGAATACTTGCAGGAAAGAGCTCTTCTGACAGCTCCGAACTGCCAGGAGACACCTGCTGGTGGATCTCTGTACTGCATGCCAAATGATCGATATCACCAGCGGAGGAGACCTTTCTTGACAGTACCCCCCCTCGAAGGAGCGACCTCCGGACGCTTCAACTAGCCGTTGCTGGGGAAAGTCCATGGTGTCCGGCCGGGCAGCGGGCACCTCAAGCTGGGCAGCAAGCAGTGGCACATCAGGCTGGGCAGCGGGCAGGAACACACCAGGCTGGGCAGCGGGCAGGAACACACCAGGCTGGGCAGTGGACAGGAACACACCAGGCTGGGCAGCGGACAGGAACACACCAAGCAGGGCAGTGGACAGGAACACACCAGGCTGGGCAGCGGACAGGAACACACCAGGCTGGGCAGCAGACAGGAACACACCAGGCTGGGCAGCAGACAGGAACACACCAGGCTGGGCAGCGGACAGGAACACTCCAGGCTGGGCAGCGGACAGGAACACTCCAGGCTGGGCAGCGGACACAGGCACTTCAGGCTGGGCAGCAGGCACGGGCACTTCAAGCTGGGCAGCAGGCCCAGGCACTTCAAGCTGGGCAGCAGACAGGAACACTTCAGGCTGGGCAGCAGGCACGGGCACTTCAGGCTGGGCAGCAGGCACGGGCACTTCAGGCTGGGCAGCAGGCACGGGCACTTCAGGCTGGGCAGCAGGCACATCAGGTGGGGTAGCAGGCACATCAAGCGGGACAGCAGGAACATGCACATCAAGCTGGGCAGCAGGCACATCAAGCTGGGCAACAGGCACGGGCACATTAAGCAGAGCAGCAGGTACTTCAAGCTGGGCAGCAGGCACTTCAAGCTGGGCAGCAGGCACATCAGACTGGGCAGCAGGCACGGGCACTTCAGGCTGGGAAGCGGGCTCATCAGGCTGGAGAGTGGGCACATCAAGCTGGACAGCAGGCACTTCAAGCTGGGTAGCAGGCATGGGCACTTCAAGCTGGGTAGCAGGCACGGGCACTTCAAGCTGGGCAGCAGGCACATCAGACTGGGCAGTAGGCACGAGCACTTCGGGCTGGAAAGTGGGCTCATCAGGCTGGAGAGCGGGCACATCAGGCTGGAAAGCAGGCTCATCAAGCTGGAAAGTAGGCACTGGCACCTCCGGCTGGAACACTGGCACCTCCGGCTGGAACACTGGCACCTCTGGCTGGAACACTGACACTGGAGACTTTGGGCTGGAAGGCAGGCATCAAGACATCAGACTGGAAAGCGGGTACATCAGACTGGAAATTGGACACATCAGACTGGAAAGTAAGCACATCAGACTGGAAGGTAGGCACATCAGACTGGAAGGCAGGCACCGGGACTTTGGGCTGAAAGGCAGGCATCAAGACATCAGACTGGAAAGCGGGCACATCAGACTGGAAAGTGGAGACATCAAGCTGGAAGGCAGGCACCGAGACGTCCGGCTGGAAGGCAGGCACTGATACATCGGGCTGGAAGGAAGGCACCGATACATCGGGCTGGAAGGCAGGCACCGATACATCAGGCTGGAAGGCACGCACATGTGACTGGAAGGTAGGCACGTCAGGCTGGAAGGCAGGTATATCAGGCTGGAAGGCAGGCTTCCAGACATCAGACAGGAAAGTGGAGACATCAAGCTGGAAGGCAGGCACCGAGACATCCGGCTGGAAGGCAGGCACCGATACATCAGGCTGGAAGGCAGGCACCGATACATCAGGCTGAAAGGCAGGCACCGAGACATCAGGCTGAAAGGCAGGCACCGAGACATCAGGCTGGAAGGCGGACACATCTGACTGGAAGGTAGGCACGTCAGGCTGGAAGGTAGGCACGTCAGGCACCGATACATCAGGCTTGAAGGCAGGCACCGATACATCAGGCTGGAAGGCAGGTACCGAGACTTCAGGCTGGAAGGCAGGCACAAAGACTTCAGGCTGGAAGGCAGGCACTGGGATGTCAGACTGGGTTGGATTAGCTGGTGCGGAGGCAGGTTGGGTTACTGGCAGGATCGTCTTGGTTGGAAAAAACTTTCGTTTTTTCTTTGGCTTAGCCACTGAAGCTCTGTAGGTGAGGGGTGCAGCAGACTGGAAAGGAGGATTGGGATATGGTAGAGAAGAGGTAACAGTAGCTGGGGGAAGTTCCTGTGGGTGTAGGCAGCTGAGAAGAGGCAGGTGGGTTGAATGCAGGATAGGTACAGGGAGCAGAGACTGGATATGAATATTTGGTCGGCAGCAGCGTATACTGAGCTGCAACTGTGGTTGACATGGGTGATGGGGAAACATACATTTGGGTAGGCTGGTGTTTGGTGGCAGAGGTGGTTTGTTTGGCTGGAGCTGCTTGCACCATGTCAGACTATGCTGAAAGTATAGGTTGTACAAATTGTGCTTTTAAATCTCCCTGTCTAACAAAAGACTGAGCAGACACAATGCACTCAGCAATCACCTGTGGGGAACAGGCTGAATAGTGCTCACAAAAATCGGCTGGATCATCTTCAAAAAGCCATACTAGGGATACAACCTGATTCATATCAAAAGGAGGAGTGAAATCATCACAGCCCTCTGGAATACAGGGCAGGGCCAGCTCTGTACATATCTTGATCAAAGGCCGCACCTCCTCAAACAATATATATCCCTGATCAACCAGGGAGTGAGCCAAACGTATAGTGGCAAACAACTGGTCACTAGACCATCCTTTCAAAGCCTGGCGGCAATAATCACTACTTTCAGATGCCAGCAGAGAAAAATAAATAACCTCTTCGGCATTCATGTTTGCAACCAACTGAATCAAAATGGTTCCCCTGTGCAGCCACTTCTGGTCAGGGATGGCCCTGGTATCCTGTCATATACCAGATAAGACCAGAACTGTGTGACTGCGACAGAGTGAACCAGACATAAATAGGTGAAAGTAAGTTTATTAAGGAAAATGCATATGTGAAGACAACACCAATACAGAGTGAACAACCAAACAATCAGTGATATAAAACCAACCAGCATATGTAGCAAGAGGGAGTACCAGAATCGTAGTCAAGCCAGGCCGGGGTTAAACAGGGAATCAGTAGCTGGGAAGGGAGATAAACAGGACAAGAGAGGATGGATGGATCACAGGAGGGACGGGTCAGGTACAAGGCTCAGAGTCCAGGGTCCAGGGTTCAGGTAACAGGAAACAGGATCAACAGGTTCCAGGAATCAGGCTTCAAGTTCAGGCTTCAGGTTCAGGAATCAGGAATCAGGGTAACAGGATACAGGTCAGGGCTCAAGGAACAATACCAGGGCAACATAAGTGTGCAATTGCCGGGTATTTATACTACAGTTCTGCTAATTAAAGTCAGGTGACACCTGTCTGCAGAGGTGAATACCTGCTCCATACTGCCAGGATTCCTCGGCTGGTGGACGCCAGTACTGCGGCCCAAAGGTGATAGAATACTTGCAGGAAAGAGCTCTTTTGACAGCTCCGAACTGCCAGGAGACACCTGCTGGTGGACCTCAGTACTGCATGCCAAATGATCGATATCACCAGCGGAGGAGACCTTTCCTGACACCTCCCCTTTAGCTGGGCCCTGAAGTGGTGAATCTTTCTCTGTCTTTTGGTGAACTTTGTCAAAATCGCTTCTGTTTCCTAATATTTATTGTTATATTTTTTTCTTATGTTACATATAATATATATTTTTTGTTTCTGTATAGCTTTTCGCTAGTCTATGGTAGATGTGTATATCCCCTGATGAATCTGTGAGGCGAAACATGTCAGGATAAGAGGGGGGTTTTTGGGGACTGTAAGGAAATTATGACCTGGTAAGGACACCTATTTCCATCCCTAGGGACTTTAAATGAAACCATGATCTGGTAAGGTCATGTGTTTCCATCCCAATTCATATCACAGGCAAGGGGGATTACTAGGGGGAAGGGTGGGACTTTAATTGAAACATGTGACCGCAAAAAGGTAATAGAGTGAACATAGAGGAATTTATTACCGTAATACTGGAGCATACACATTGCAACCGTAATATACATACAGTAAAACAATTCATGCATAGTTACATAGATAAAATCATAATTGGATGAAATATACTATACATTGTAATGTTCATACAATCAATGGATAGGTAACAATGATAAAACATAAAAAAGGTATGGAAAATGATGACACAAGATACCACTTGTAATAATTCCCTAGTGCACCACAAACAAGGTTGAGTAAAATGTTGTTAAAAACGGTAATGCCTGCTGGACCTAAGACCTCGCTAAACCTGTGGGGGGGTTAAAATGTGGTATAATTGATAGGGACTGATGAGGAAGTAGGACACGGCAATTGGTGGCTCAACGCGTTTCGTGGCTTCCATGCCACTCGTCAGGAGCAAGCACGTGTAATCTGAAATTATATGGGGATAAAGTAAATGGAGGAAAACAAGGAAATGATCATGGGGGAGCATGGTAATTGGGCCCCCTGCAACTAGTATAAAGAAATACTCACTAAGAGACTGGGCACTGGTAGTATGGCGGGGGGATACCGCAGGCCATCCAGGGTACCACCAACGGGAGCCGAGGCGGAGAGCCCCGCGGGGACGGAGGCAGGCGCCAACCAGGGTAGGCATGGGGACCGAGGATGATCTAAGGAAGTGAACGGGAGGTGAGTGAGAAAAGGTGAGCAGAAAGAGAGGGAGGAGGGGAAGGAAGAGAACCCTGGGGACATAAGGTGAAGTAGGAGAAACATAGTGGAGGACATGGGAGGAGAAACAGTGACCTGGAAGTAGGTGCAGAGTGGGTGGAGAGTGAGAAAGCGTAACAGTGCAGTGACCAGCCAAGGTGAAGAGTGCTAGTGATAGGTGTACCTGAAAAAGAAGATTGGGGTTCCAGAGGGAGGAAGGTTCCCAAAACGTGTGAATTAGGAGCTGTGAACATCCTCGAATGCCCAGGCCGCCCCGGAGAGCGTCCCTATAACGCCGCCGCGGGGCCGCCCACCAACGTCACGCCGTGTAGCGGGGGGAGGGGCACCGCGAGTCGGACGATTGTCCGGCACAGCGGCACAGAAAAGCTCCCCATTAGCCCACGAGTATGGAAACAAACAGCTGCGCATGAGGCGCCACCGAAGGGACGCCGCACGCACAGTGCGGTGCGTGACGTCGACGCGCATGACACGGCGTCCAACCCCCCGAGGCGAACCTGGGAGAGGGGGAGGAGACCCGTAAGGCGCGTCGCGGCTCCCGATGGGGACAGAGACCGGACGGCAGGGCAGTCCCACCAACACACACCGCCAGCGACCCGGCCCCATAGGATAGGTCTAAAGTGTAAACAAAATAGCACTAGAGCGTTAACTAATACAACGGGTATCTATGGATAATATTGGTAAATGGATTATATTAGTGGAAAACAGGAGAGGTGTCACAAAGGTCATTAAGGGCAGTATAGATGATAGATATAAGCCAATAGAGCGAAGACAACATGTTTCCATCCCTATGTATACATACAAGCAAGAGGGGGGTTTTTGGGGACTGTAAGGAAATTATGACCTGGTAAGGACACCTATTTCCATCCCTAGGGACTTTAAATGAAACCATGATCTGGTAAGGTCATGTGTTTCCATCCCAATTCATATCACAGGCAAGGGGGATTACTAGGGGGAAGGGTGGGACTTTAATTGAAACATGTGACCGCAAAAAGGTAATAGAGTGAACATAGAGGAATTTATTACCGTAATACTGGAGCATACACATTGCAACCGTAATATACATACAGTAAAACAATTCATGCATAGTTACATAGATAAAATCATAATTGGATGAAATATACTATACATTGTAATGTTCATACAATCAATGGATAGGTAACAATGATAAAACATAAAAAAGGTATGGAAAATGATGACACAAGATACCACTTGTAATAATTCCCTAGTGCACCACAAACAAGGTTGAGTAAAATGTTGTTAAAAACGGTAATGCCTGCTGGACCTAAGGCCTCGCTAAACCTGTGGGGGGGTTAAAATGTGGTATAATTGATAGGGACTGATGAGGAAGTAGGACACGGCAATTGGTGGCTCAACGCGTTTCGTGGCTTCCATGCCACTCGTCAGGAGCAAGCACGTGTAATCTGAAATTATATGGGGATAAAGTAAATGGAGGAAAACAAGGAAATGATCATGGGGGAGCATGGTAATTGGGCCCCCTGCAACTAGTATAAAGAAATACTCACTAAGAGACTGGGCACTGGTAGTATGGCGGGGGGATACCGCAGGCCATCCAGGGTACCACCAACGGGAGCCGAGGCGGAGAGCCCCGCGGGGACGGAGGCAGGCGCCAACCAGGGTAGGCATGGGGACCGAGGATGATCTAAGGAAGTGAACGGGAGGTGAGTGAGAAAAGGTGAGCAGAAAGAGAGGGAGGAGGGGAAGGAAGAGAACCCTGGGGACATAAGGTGAAGTAGGAGAAACATAGTGGAGGACATGGGAGGAGAAACAGTGACCTGGAAGTAGGTGCAGAGTGGGTGGAGAGTGAGAAAGCGTAACAGTGCAGTGACCAGCCAAGGTGAAGAGTGCTAGTGATAGGTGTACCTGAAAAAGAAGATTGGGGTTCCAGAGGGAGGAAGGTTCCCAAAACGTGTGAATTAGGAGCTGTGAACATCCTCGAATGCCCAGGCCGCCCCGGAGAGCGTCCCTATAACGCCGCCGCGGGGCCGCCCACCAACGTCACGCCGTGTAGCGGGGGGAGGGGCACCGCGAGTCGGACGATTGTCCGGCACAGCGGCACAGAAAAGCTCCCCATTAGCCCACGAGTATGGAAACAAACAGCTGCCCATGAGGCGCCACCGAAGGGACGCCGCACGCACAGTGCGGTGCGTGACGTCGACGCGCATGACATGGCGTCCAACCCCCCGAGGCGAACCTGGGAGAGGGGGAGGAGACCCGTAAGGCGCGTCGCGGCTCCCGATGGGGACAGAGACCGGACGGCAGGGCAGTCCCACCAACACACACCGCCAGCGACCCGGCCCCATAGGATAGGTCTAAAGTGTAAACAAAATAGCACTAGAGCGTTAACTAATACAACGGGTATCTATGGATAATATTGGTAAATGGATTATATTAGTGGAAAACAGGAGAGGTGTCACAAAGGTCATTAAGGGCAGTATAGATGATAGATATAAGCCAATAGAGCGAAGACAACATGTTTCCATCCCTATGTATACATACAAGCAAGAGGGGGGTTTTTGGGGACTGTAAGGAAATTATGACCTGGTAAGGACACCTATTTCCATCCCTAGGGACTTTAAATGAAACCATGATCTGGTAAGGTCATGTGTTTCCATCCCAATTCATATCACAGGCAAGGGGGATTACTAGGGGGAAGGGTGGGACTTTAATTGAAACATGTGACCGCAAAAAGGTAATAGAGTGAACATAGAGGAATTTATTACCGTAATACTGGAGCATACACATTGCAACCGTAATATACATACAGTAAAACAATTCATGCATAGTTACATAGATAAAATCATAATTGGATGAAATATACTATACATTGTAATGTTCATACAATCAATGGATAGGTAACAATGATAAAACATAAAAAAGGTATGGAAAATGATGACACAAGATACCACTTGTAATAATTCCCTAGTGCACCACAAACAAGGTTGAGTAAAATGTTGTTAAAAACGGTAATGCCTGCTGGACCTAAGGCCTCGCTAAACCTGTGGGGTGGTTAAAATGTGGTATAATTGATAGGGACTGATGAGGAAGTAGGACACGGCAATTGGTGGCTCAACGCGTTTCGTGGCTTCCATGCCACTCGTCAGGAGCAAGCACGTGTAATCTGAAATTATATGGGGATAAAGTAAATGGAGGAAAACAAGGAAATGATCATGGGGGAGCATGGTAATTGGGCCCCCTGCAACTAGTATAAAGAAATACTCACTAAGAGACTGGGCACTGGTAGTATGGCGGGGGGATACCGCAGGCCATCCAGGGTACCACCAACGGGAGCCGAGGCGGAGAGCCCCGCGGGGACGGAGGCAGGCGCCAACCAGGGTAGGCATGGGGACCGAGGATGATCTAAGGAAGTGAACGGGAGGTGAGTGAGAAAAGGTGAGCAGAAAGAGAGGGAGGAGGGGAAGGAAGAGAACCCTGGGGACATAAGGTGAAGTAGGAGAAACATAGTGGAGGACATGGGAGGAGAAACAGTGACCTGGAAGTAGGTGCAGAGTGGGTGGAGAGTGAGAAAGCGTAACAGTGCAGTGACCAGCCAAGGTGAAGAGTGCTAGTGATAGGTGTACCTGAAAAAGAAGATTGGGGTTCCAGAGGGAGGAAGGTTCCCAAAACGTGTGAATTAGGAGCTGTGAACATCCTCGAATGCCCAGGCCGCCCCGGAGAGCGTCCCTATAACGCCGCCGTGGGGCCGCCCACCAACGTCACGCCGTGTAGCGGGGGGAGGGGCACCGCGAGTCGGACGATTGTCCGGCACAGCGGCACAGAAAAGCTCCCCATTAGCCCACGAGTATGGAAACAAACAGCTGCGCATGAGGCGCCACCGAAGGGACGCCGCACGCACAGTGCGGTGCGTGACGTCGACGCGCATGACATGGCGTCCAACCCCCCGAGGCGAACCTGGGAGAGGGGGAGGAGACCCGTAAGGCGCGTCGCGGCTCCCGATGGGGACAGAGACCGGACGGCAGGGCAGTCCCACCAACACACACCGCCAGCGACCCGGCCCCATAGGATAGGTCTAAAGTGTAAACAAAATAGCACTAGAGCGTTAACTAATACAACGGGTATCTATGGATAATATTGGTAAATGGATTATATTAGTGGAAAACAGGAGAGGTGTCACAAAGGTCATTAAGGGCAGTATAGATGATAGATATAAGCCAATAGAGCGAAGACAACATGTTTCCATCCCTATGTATACATACAAGCAAGAGGGGGGTTTTTGGGGACTGTAAGGAAATTATGACCTGGTAAGGACACCTATTTCCATCCCTAGGGACTTTAAATGAAACCATGATCTGGTAAGGTCATGTGTTTCCATCCCAATTCATATCACAGGCAAGGGGGATTACTAGGGGGAAGGGTGGGACTTGGTGGTACCCTGGATGGCCTGCGGTATCCCCCCGCCATACTACCAGTGCCCAGTCTCTTAGTGAGTATTTCTTTATACTAGTTGCAGGGGGCCCAATTACCATGCGCCCCCATGATCATTTCCTTGTTTTCCTCCATTTACTTTATCCCCATATAATTTCAGATTACACGTGCTTGCTCCTGACGAGTGGCATGGAAGCCACGAAACGCGTTGAGCCACCAATTGCCGTGTCCTACTTCCTCATCAGTCCCTATCAATTATACCACATTTTAACCCCCCCACAGGTTTAGCGAGGCCTTAGGTCCAGCAGGCATTACCGTTTTTAACAACATTTTACTCAACCTTGTTTGTGGTGCACTAGGGAATTATTACAAGTGGTATCTTGTGTCATCATTTTCCATACCTTTTTTATGTTTTATCATTGTTACCTATCCATTGATTGTATGAACATTACAATGTATAGTATATTTCATCCAATTATGATTTTATCTATGTAACTATGCATGAATTGTTTTACTGTATGTATATTACGGTTGCAATGTGTATGCTCCAGTATTACGGTAATAAATTCCTCTATGTTCACTCTATTACCTTTTTGCGGTCACATGTTTCAATTAAAGTCCCACCCTTCCCCCTAGTAATCCCCCTTGCCTGTGACATGTCAGGATAACATACGACCATTCAATTTCTATAAAGCCTCTATGTCTAACCACCTTAATGGAGATAATCTATGAAATCCAATGACTTATTGTATCATGCTATTTGTTTTAATCTTTGTTTTTAATAAAAAAACATTTGGTATATTTTATATACTTGTGATTGGTTTCCATTATTATTTATATAACCACCGCTATAGTCCCCTCCCAAATCCTATTTTTCTTTTGAACACCCCAGAACAAATTAAGCTGAAAGCTCTAATCCAAAATGTTATCATCTTAGGGCATTGCCATCATATATGTAGCACAGTACCCACCTGACCACAATTTGAAACAGTGAGATGATTCTTTTGGGCACATTTTAGCTATACTAGTGGGTACTATGCACCACGCACCTTAATAATGTTTTATAATTAGATTTCACAAGTCATATAGAGATACCTCAGATGCTGGTTTCTTTGAAGGAACGATGTTCTGTAGAGACAGTAACAGATTGTCTTGCGATCAGGTAGAGACTGTGGTTAAAAGTCTATGGGCATCTGCATAATGATTTTTTTTAGACCTATTAAACCTTAGGCGTTTGTGATAATGAGGGTTATAAACCATTTCCACTTATTTGTGAATAATTTTGTCCTCTTTGTTACTACCTAGTCATGTACAAGTCTATGTAGTAATCCTGCTCTGACTCTGGCTCCAAATGCCTCAAAGAGGTCATGGAGAAAGCAAACTGGAAATACAAGCAATCTGCTGTCATAAGTATAGACCTTGTATAAGCTGTCATATAAATGAGTGGCTGAATGTTTTAGTGAATGAGTGCTTCACTGAATGAGAGAATGTATGAATGAAAAAGAACAGAGAGAAATCCACAAATCAGCCACCTGTAATGCTCCTTCAGAATGAATGTACATGTTGTATCTAATATGATTGCAATAAACCAAAATCTGATTGGTTGTTGAGGATTTTTACGGTATCTGCATTTTGTGCATCAGACATTATCCTTAGCTAGCTTTGCTGAATATAGTCTAGACACGAAAGACTTTCCCTTATCTTTTTCCTTCACTTATAATGTTTCTCCTCTTTGAGATATTCAGATTTGAACATGATAGAAGAAATCCTAAAACAGGACCTGGTTACATTTATTATTTATTAGCTGAGCCAAGAATAATGGAAACAAACAGGAAGGAGTCATTCTCACAATCGTGAATCTCCATTGTACCATCTAAAGCAGAGGAAAGTAAAGCAATTTCCCAAAATAATATTTCAACTGTTGTTTTTCAAGCTAGGCAAAAATAAAAGGAAACATCTAATTGGTTTAAATGAACAACACTACTATTTTACATTTGAAATTCAATGTATAAATTATAGTTAAAGAAATTCCCCTTCTTCAAGCAAACCTGAAGTGAAAAAAAACTTTCCTGAGGATCAATGCACACTAGCGTTTTTTTTAAACTCCTAGAAGCTGTTATTATTAGCATTTTTCTGCTCCTAGAAGCTAAATAGTGTTATCCTATGTGTCCATGCACACTACTTTAGACTATTAGTGTTTTTTGAGCTTCAGCATCTAGGGAAAGAAAAAAAAATTTTTTGTAGAGTTTCTGGGAGCATTTTTCCAGCAGAAACACCCCTAAATGCTACTAATAGCATGTTTGAGCTTTTTTTTTCCTTTTAGAGTAAAAATGCTAATAAAACGCTAATGCACCTAAAAACTCCTAAACATTCCTAAAACGATGCTAAGACGCTACTACAAAAAGCTATTACCAGCCATTTTTATCCAGCGTGTGCATGGAGCCTGAAGGTGCATGCTATCTAATATCAGCAATAGACATCGCTGCAGAGAGATGGGTAAGTATTAGGGGGTGCTGGGGGGCGGCTGCTGCACACAGAAGGTTTTTTATCTTAATGTATACAATACATTAAGTTAAAAAAACCTTCTGACTTTACAACCCCTTTAAGTTTATAATCTTGTGTTGGACCGCATTCACAGCCCTGTTGGGCTGCACGTGGCCTGTGGACCACCGGTTGGACACTTCAGCTTTAAAGTCATATCTAGACTTTTGAGCAATGGTGTGGTGCTTTAATTCACATTTTTGTTTACATTACACTACAAGCTAAAAAGACCATGGAGATCCTCCGGGATGGAGAAGTCGCCTGCCTACATCAACATCATTACATGAAGATAGGATAGCAAAACCAAACTTTTCTTAATTAACCTGTAAATCTAGCATTATAGAAATATGGGAGTAGCTATTGCTGACTTTCCTTTTTTTTTAAGTGTTCCATGTCTGGGCTCATCCTAAGTTATTGCTACATACTGTGTCACCAACATAGAATAATAAAATGTAGGTGAAGACTGTATTATTGTTCCAACCAATCACTCATTATCCATCCGTCTATAACCAATCACAGTGAAGCCACACCATCCATCCATAACCAATCACAGTGAAGCCACACCATCCATCCATAACCAATCACAGAGAAGCCACACAATAAGCAGGAATGCAAGTAGAAATGTATTTTTAAATGGTTTGTATGTAGTTTCAATTTGATTACCCTAAATTGAGAAATGATTTTGAGGGTTGTAGATTGCTGTAGGCTATTGCATTTAGTGGGCTGAAAGCCTATGCATTCTTGCTAGTCTTCCACATTTATGGCCAGCATTATTCATTCTTTCAGTACAAATGAATATACAAAAGATATGAATGTTTGTTACAACATCACAAAGCAATGCTTCTGCAAGAAATAAATCTCAGTTGGCATCACATCTTGTGTCTTGTCAATCATTCCTAGAGGTCTACTGTTTTTTTGGATAAGCGTCAGAAAGGTAAACCGTGAAAATGTTTACATATGTTAAAGCCACGGCCTGGAGATAAGAAGATACAAAGCAGCGTTCCAGATAAGCCATACTGCTGAATTTATACATGTACGTCAAACAAATCTTCAGCGGATCCTAATCATATGTTCAGTACACTGGGGACCTGCTTCCGCTGATGTTAAAGCATGTGCCGTGGAATTTTTTCCTGAAACTGACACAAGTCTTATGGACTATTGATGGTATTACATCAATAATATAAATTTTCATGACTTAGGACTGAGCTTAAGTATACAGAAAAATTTTAGAAAATAGATGCAAAGTACAAATGTTTTGCTGAAAGCATCCAATGAAATTTAAAGTAAACCTGTGTAAAAGTAAATACAGGTGATGCCATTATTGGTCACCTTCTGAGAATGCTGGTTGCTTGGCTATTATGTTAACTCATTGGCTTGGAACAAATATGCAGATCACAATAGTCAGAAGTTCTAATTTGCATACTTATCCAGTTTAGTGCCTCAAAGTACTGAAGTGAGAGGGTCAGCATGACAGCCAGGCAACAAGCATTTTCAGAAAGTGAGGAAAGAAATGGCAGCCTGCATACCCTTCCAAAGATATTGGATCCTACTGTGTTGGCTTTAGTTTTCCAACAGTAATGGACTTTTGTTTAAACATAAAGCCAAAACTTTTTTCAATTTTGTATACAGTGGTGAGGGTTCAGGCGCTCTGTCAGATTTCTAATATGTGCAGAAACTAAACTACATAAAAAAATTGATCTCTTACAACCGGATGGCAAAAAAAATGCATGCAAATCTTTATTGAAACAAAATATATAAAAATTGCAAAAACTCCCCTTAACCACTTAAGCCCCGGACCATTTGGCTGGCCAAAGACCAGAGCACTTTTTGCGATTCAACACTGCGTCGCTTTAACTGACAATTGCGTGGTCGTGCGACGTGGCTCCCAAACGAAATTGACGTCCTTTTTTCCACACAAATAGAGCTTTCTTTTGGTGGTATTTGATCACCTCTGCGGTTTTTATTTTTTGCGCTATAAACAAAAAAAGAGCAACAATTTAGAAAAAAAGCAATATTTTTTTACTTTTTGCTATAATAAATATCCCCAAATAATATATAAAACGACATGTTTTTCCTCAGTTTAGGCTGATACGTAGTCTTCTACATATTTTTGGTAAAAAAAAATCACAATAAGCGTATATTGATTGGTTTGCGCAAAAGTTATAGCGTCTACAAAAAAGTGGATAGTTTTATGGCATTTTCAGCTCCGTGAGACGATCGCGGGTATCCCCGCAGACATCGAGTCCGCGGGACCCACGATCACACTCACAGAGCTCGTGGCAGGGTCACGCAAATTCAAAGGGACGTACAGGTACGCCCATTTGCGCAGCCGTGCCATTCTGCCAAAGTATATGTACATACGGCGGTCGGCAAGCGGTTAAGCACATAAATCATTAAAAAAAAAATGTAAAACTGTATACCAGAATTCATTCCATATATGCACATGTGGCCATCCACTATAAAGAAATAGACATTGGGGGTTATTTACTAAAGGCGAATCCACTTTGCACTACAAGTGCAAACTACAAGTGCAAAGTGCACTTGAAATTGCACTGAAAGTGCACTTGGAAGTGCTGTCGCTGTAGATACAAGGGGGACATGCAAGGAAAATAAAAAACAGCATTTTAGCTTGCACATGATTGTATGGTAAAATCAGCAGCGTTTCAGCTCATTTCAGATCTACCCCTCAGATTTACAGTGACTGCACTTCCAAATGCACTTTCAGTGCAATTTCAAGTGCACTTTACACTTGTAGTTTGCACTTGTAGTAAATAACCCCCATTCCCTTTCTAAATGCACTGAAATAGGTATACATCAGCAGGAGAGACAAGAGGATAAAAACAAAGACCAGAAAAAGTTGAAAAAAACTGTAGAAACACAGTAGAGTAGTAGAAGAGGATGAAGCAGTAACAGAGGGAACAAAAAATAGGCCAAAACACCACAATACCCAACTTAGAGTAGAGGTTGTCAAACAAGTATGTTTTGTACGTCAGGTCATGTGGGGAAGTGAAAAAAGACGCCCTCTTTTCCGGGAATGCTCATGCATTTAATGACAAAGATGCTTCTTCAGAAGCAAGATTAGCTGAACAGAGTTAATTCCCTCTTTAGAAAAGAAGATTAGGGGGGCTATGATCACCATCTATAAATACACAGGTGGGCCTTATAGTGAACTTGGTGAAGAGTTTTTCACTTCTGGCAAATGTCCTTTTTGCTGATTTCCTACCTTTACCGAATATGTCATCCATGACTTTGTTGCCGTTGGAAGGTGTCCCGTCAGACAAAACGTGTGTAGGGCAGAGTTTAGCGGTGATGTTATCAAGCCCGCCCAGAGAGTCGGTGTTGCTGTGTGATATCTGTTTTGTGAGTACCTACTTGGTTTATTAATAAATGTTTTTTGAACAGTACTTCCCAATAGGATTGCCTTGCTCTTTCCTTGGTATGTGTTTTTGCTGCTGAGACTGCTGCTGCTGCTGGATAAGAAGCGATCCAGTGACCATTTTTGGGGCATGCCATTCACGAGACAGTGAGGCTTAAGGCTTGCTGAGGTGTGAGAGGAACAGAGCTGGAGCCATCCATCCATCCATGCAGGATCTGTCATATTTTAAATGCTGATTAAGATTCCAATCACACCAATGCATTTTTTCATGCTTTTTGCAGAAACGCAGGACATAATTTTTTAACATGGGTTCCTATTGAACACGTTCACATCAATGCATTTTTGTGCCTTTGCATTTTTGGAAAGGGTCAGGGACTTTTTTGAACAAAAACGGTGCTTTTTGTGCTTTTTTGGTTCAATAGATTTCAATGGAGAAGCTGCAGAAAAGCATGTAGTGCGTTTTCACTGAATGTTTACAGCAATTTAAGTTTTTTAATCTGGCCGAAAAAAGCGTAAAAAATGCAAATTGCGACAAAAATGTAGCAAAAAAACAATAAAACCGTGGTAAAAAAAAACTTCAAAAAAGCACTGCTTAAATGCTCAAAAGCAACATGCATAGGTGTGAATGAAGCCTAATGCCACGTACACATGATTGGACTTCTTGTCGGAAAAAGATATGACGGCTTTTCCGATGGGATTCCGCTCAAGTTTGCCTTGCATACACACGGTCACGCAAAAGTTCGCTGAACTTACGTCTGTCAAGAACGCGGTGACGTACAACACTATGATGAGCAGAAAATGAAGTTCAATGCTTCCGAGCATGCGCCGAATTGTTTCCGAGCATGCGTACGAATTTTGCACGTCAGAATTGCCACAGACGATCGCATTTTCGGATAGGAACTTTTCCCGACCGAAAAATTGAAGTTGAACCAGTGGTGGCCCGTCCATTAGGAGCGCACGGTTGAGGCCCCCCCCTATCTATGCGTCCAGCCCCCTGATCTACATACAGGGCGCCAGACTATGGATTCCAATGGTTAGAGCCACCGCCCCGATCCCACCCAGTTGTGTCACAATAAATCTAATCCTCGTCAACCAGGAATCGGGTCGTGAGACCCGTTTCCTGATTGGCAAAAACATCAGGCGATCCTATTGGACGCCCATCGCCTAGGAGGAGGAGAGAGGAGATGCATAGCGGAAACCACAGTGCTGGAGAAGAGGACACCGGAGCCGCTGTCCGCAGAATGCCACCTGCCACCTAGATGGGGTCCGCTGTGCTGGAGGACACCGGAGCCACTGCCCGCAGTCCGCCATCTAGATTGGGTAAATGCCGGATCGACTGGCAGACAGTGAGTAGGGAGGTGGGTGTGCCGCTGCCAGCCGCCTAGGGGTTGGTTGTTTGCCACCCCAACCCCCGCAAAAAAACCCCACCAGCCCCAACTGAGTTGAACATGTGTTCCATCTCACAAGAAACAATAAATAAAATAGTCACGTAAATCAGTGGGCAAAAGCTCAAGTAACATTGTCGGTCATATATCTATGTATGTACATACTTAAAGTATAAAGTTCTACAATTAGGCCAAGTATAGTTCTTTCATATATTGTTGAATCCAACTTTTATAATCAGAAAACAAAGCACATGTAACCTGTATCTCTTCTTTCTCTTCTTTGAGGTGTTCAGAAAAAAAGAAGGCTGAGGAGGCAATCTGGGACTAGAAAGTGTGGTGAGAACGTATCCTATGTGTACTATGTCTTATATGTCTTATGCTTGTCTTAGTGTCACCTGGAAAAATATGGTTACCTCGAACTAAGGAAGGAAGGGTTCCGATTTTAGGCTTTTTTCAAACATATAAACAAACCCTAACATTGGGGCTATTCCTACCACATGTTTCAGTATCAAGCTGGCCAACAACATCTCTCCTCAGTAAATTAGCCACTAAATTAGGTCTAATTAGCAAAACATATGGTTGATATTCAATATATAATGGACTCCATATGTTTTCAATACTGTATGATGAGGGTAAGTATTGGCTCAAACACAAGTTAAATCCAGCACTTTACCAGCTACTGAATACATCCAAATATATTCATGGTTTTACCTTATGTTACTAGTTTTGAGGTATAGTGCATGCACAATGAGTTTGGAAATGATGACAGAGGATACATTATGACATGTTTATCTGTTAAAATGTGTATTCCGCGTACATCGTGTCCCATATTACAGCTGCAGGAAACCGTTTATCTATCACTTTGACCATAAAGAGGTGAGTGAGAACATTCACCCCCATAGCATAGTGTGTGCTGAGGTTAGTGCTGAACATATTGTTATACAATCTGCATGTAGTTTGTCATTTGTTATTAAAGAAAGGAAGTGTTGGCAGTCTACATTGGCGTGGGGGGAGGATGAGTGACTGCTTGGATTAAAGATTGCCATACACTAGTAGAATTTTATTTAAAAATTTGCAAGAATGTTAGTTTGATTTTCTAATCGTAATGTGGTCAAATCAATGTTCTTTTTCAACAAGTGACAAGAAAATTCAAAGAGGCGGGATAGAACATTTTCCTTGAACTGTTTTTCTGCCATCCTGGATAAAACAAAAACTGTGTCTGTCCCTATTTCAGACTTCAAAGCAACAAAATTTGATTATTTTAAAAGGGGGGAGGGGGTGATTATTTTCTATACTATATATATATATATATATATATATATATATATATATATATATATATATATATACGCACTGCATTGAAGAAAGGGCACGACCGTGCCGTTTCCAAGGGGCTCATGGCTCTGGCCAGCCACAGAGCCGGAGTCCACGGTCCTGGGAGGAAGAGGGTCGAAGATGGATGCGGCCTCCAGCGTGGGCTTCGCGGACATCGCGGGCTTCATTTGCAGTTAAGTGCAACATAATGGGCTAGTATGCGATGCAGACTAGACTATTATGCTCGTACTTTGCAGGGGAAAAAAGAGGAAGTAAAACCCATCCTCTTTAAGGTAAGTTTAACATAATGTGCTAGTATGCGATGCATACTAGCACAGTATGACATTACCTTGCAGGGGGGAAAAAAAACATCCAGCGGTATACAACCGCTTTAAGAATACATACTTGAATAGAATTTTCTTTTTTTTAAACCAGCGTTTAGTGTCGCTTCGAAAGATGTTTTAGATTTTTGATCTTTGCTTATGTTCTATACAATTTTGGACCCCTATAACCATATACAAAATACCTTTTGTATCACTTGACCCTACCTCTTAGATTGTAAGCTCTAACGGGCAGGGCTCTCTGATTCCTCTTAAATTGAATTGTATTGTAACTGTAATGTTTGCGCTCATTTTGTAAAGCACTGTGCAAATTGTTGGCACTATATAAATCCTGTGTAATAATATATAAAAAAAAATGATGCCTGCCTCTAAGCCATTACATACAATGCTGTTTAAACCCCTACCAATGCTATGAACTCTTCTATTCCCCCTTTTTTTTTAATTATTTGTTTATTTATATCATCACTTAACAAAATATTAGCACATATATTTAAAATGTAGGAAAACCATTACAGGAGCCTCATATCAGTTGAGTACATTGGTGGTAAGAACAAAGTATTCTCTCCCCTTTAATAGAGGAACATGCTCTCAGCTTCCGTGAAAGGATAAGGTTCAGGACAAATAAAGCTGCAACTCACTGTAGCCAAACTAGAAAAAAAAACACTAAACCTTTGTTATGTTGCACATGTAGATATATGTATTTGTACATTTTTTTATAAAAAGACATGACTACATATATCGATATGCATGGCAAAATGTATTGGTTATTGATTATTTTTATTTGTAAGCTGAACTTTTCCTTTGAGCAACCTCAACTACTGAGCATATAGAAACAAATGAAATCTCACGTATCACCTCTGTGTAAATAAACAAATACTTCATGCATGAAATTGTAACGTATAAGTAAAATGTTCTTCCTTTTTGGGTTTAGTTCCACTTTAGAGGGCTTTGTAAATCTATCTGGAGCTGTATTCCATTCATGAGTTATGATGCGGGGATGATGTACAAGTACAATGTAACAGCTCAGCGCCGGTGTCTGGGGGGATTACATGATATGCGAGTGCCGTTGATCCATCGTCTTTACCACTCACAAGAAATCACAACAATGTCATTTGCTGTTTCCAGAGCAATCGGGTTTCCTGCTGGAAAGATGATCTTTTAGAACCAGGTTACGTCTCAGCCTTGTTATGACATTTCAGTTAAGTCATAATGACTTCTTTGGTCTTTTTCTGTCAACGTTGACAGACTCATGGGAAGCACACGCTGTATAGAGTGAGATAGAGATGGAACACAACCTCTAATTTATCACTTTCAGAAAAAACTCTAGCCAAATAAAACAGAAGATTTAGAAATAATACTAAAGATAACCACCCTCCATAGAATTTATAGTAACCATGTTAAAAATCACAGAGTACAATGTAGCTGGTCAGACAGTTCTAAATGTTAAATAGTTTAAATTCTTTCAGTCGGAAGGGGATATTCAGGAAAGTTGAAAATTCCCACTTTGTTTGGAAACTTTGAGGGTTATTTTCTAAAATTGGAGAGTGCAGTATCTGGTGAACCTCTGCATAGTAACCAATCAGCTTCCATGTTTTATTGCCAAAGCTTAATCGAATAATCTGAATTTAGAAGCTCAATGGCTACCATGCACAACTGCATCAGATTCTGAGTGCACCAGTTTTAGTAAATCTCCCCCAATATGTGTAAAATAACTGATGGCTCCCCCTCCTGGCTGGACCGTGTCTCAGGTTTTCCCACACAATAGATCTGCAGTTAAAGATTTCACCTAAAATCCAGTCTACTGGTGCAGTCTAGTAGCATATTGCAAACCTTAAAGTGGAAATAACCCATTAATTTAACTCTTCCAAAACAGTTACATTTAAGGCATGTCAGTAATGATAACTGTAATAGTTGCTTGTTCTGTCAACGGAAGTGTCAAGCCATCAAATGGCTTATGTCATAACTAATCACAGGTGCAGTACCATGGCATCTACAGATCAAACGAAGGCTAAAATTGCAGCTTCTTTGGTTCTAAGTCTCTTGCATTATGTCCACAGTCTCTGCCCATCTCTTGCATTATGTCCACAGTCTCTGCCCATCTCTTGCATTATGTCCACAGTCTCTGGCCATCTCTTGCATTATGTCCACAGTCTCTGGCCATCTCTTGCATTATGTCCACAGTCTCTGGCCATCTCCTGTATTATACCCATAGTCTTTGATTATATCCTGTTGTTTGTCTGCTGTCTCTTATAATGAATATTCACTGAATTGTATGTGTGGCTCTTTAGTGATGACGGGGGCCCACACTTCGGTGCTACCATCTTAAGAAAGTTAAACACCAAGAGATGGCCAGAGACTGTGGACATAATGCAAGAGATGGGCAGAGCTTGTGGACATAATGCAAGAGATGGGCAGAGACTGTGGACATGCAATAGGTGTTATCAGAGACTGTGGACATACTGCAAGAGACTGCAGACATATTACACAAGGCTGCTAGAAATCACTACTATATCCAAGACTATGTCATTAAAATGCAGGACAAGCTGGGGGGAAGATATAGGCCACAACCCAGACGAGGAATGGTCTACTATAACGGAGAATGTACCCAAGGTATCCCTTTCCTCTTCCCAAAAACTCACACAATTATTCATTATACACCGAACTTACTGTACCCCATATAAACTACATAAATGGCACAGAAGAGATGACCCTTTTTGTCCACGTTGCAGGATAGATAACGGTACTCTTATCCACATGCTCTGGAAGTGCCTGAAATTGCAAAGGTATTGGTCTGAAATAATCAGCTCTATAAACAGAATATGGAATCTTACATTTGTAGTTGACCCCAAGCTGTGTCTGCTGGGATGGTTGGACAAGGAACTATATACACCACACACTTACATAGCCATTACCAGAGTATTGTTTATTGCCAGAAAACTTATAGCTAGAAAATGGCTTTCGGTGTCACTGCCAACACACACAGAATGGGTTAATACCATAAATGACACCCTATTGAGGGAAAAGTTGACATACCAACACAGAGGCAGCCCAGCAAAATTTGAACTTATATGGGATCCATGGTTGGAAGTACCTGGTTTAGCCCCCTTACAACTGGTCCAAAATAAAGTACTTGGTGGCAGGACATAGACGCTCACTCCCTTTTTTGAGGAAGGAAGTTATCTACACTAGGTGGGTAAAGAGTGAGATGGTGACATAGAAACTCAGAATGTGGATTAATCTGAACTAATATTCTTGATGAGAAGTTGTCTTACTCTGCAGTGGCGAGTTATATGGTTTACTTATATAAGATAATTAATGGAAGAACACTGGAAATCCCCCCCCCCACTGTTTAGGGGGGGAGGGGTACCTCTACACCGACCGATTGTCCTTTTTAGGACCGGGAGCGGAGTGGGGGTACAAAAAACTAAAAGGACATGCTTACTAAAAGAGGAAAATACACGAAATGGCAGATACTGGTATGGATATGTAGAAATTTGTCTTCTAAAAATTGATTGTAAGTTCATGGATAACATAACGATGCAGGAGAAGCAAATCCGATTGGTTGCATATTTAGATAGTAATATGTCCTTGGCAATGCTATTTGATGTATGTTTTTGTTTTTGTTTAAAGGAAGAGTTGTTCTCTTCTTATGCTTTATAAATAAAAAAAAATCTGATATAAAAAAAAGAAATCACTACTATACCTCCAACCCTAGCAACATATTGAATGATACTCGTTTCCTTTCGCCTACCTATTGTATTTCATTTTGCTTTCTCCGCTGTATGTCAGGTCTTATTATCATTGCTACATCCCTGTTATGTTTTTTTTAATTCCATATTTTTTTATTAGATTTTTGCAAGGAAATACATTGTACAATTAGAACTGTACGTCGTGCACGACGTCAAAGTGTTTTAACAAGATGTAAACATGCTTTAACAAGATGTGAATAGTTTGTTCGCGGTATACATATGTAAGAAGTTATGAATAAGTTGTAATTGTCCTAAAAATTTAACGTTATTATCTTTAATCGCCCTCTACACTGGTGTGGCACCCCAACTGGGATCCTTAGTGCCACCCCAGCGCAGGGCACCGGTGTACAATTCTTACAAAACTGAGTAAATCTTAAAGTTATTAAGCAGAACCTTTGTGAAATAACGTTGGGTGAGAGTACAGTATTGCTCGGTCAAGAAAGAGTATTGTTTGACTAGGTGATCATGTGGGGGATGCAGTATCAGTCCAGTCTTTCCAGGGTTGCCAGTAAGTGTGTATTTTTGTTGTGTGGCCCGCGTGGGCTACTGATGTGATCTCGTAGCTAAAGTGTAGGGCAACTATGTCTACTACTTGGGTTGGTGTTGGGTGACTATCTGACTTCCATTGTCTTGTCAGGTTGAGTCTCGCTGCCAGGAGTATATGTGTAGTTACATGTCTGAAGGGGAAGGGGATGTCTTCAATAGTGAGGTTCAGGATTGCCAGTGCGGGTGAGGGGATGGTCTTGATTCGGGTTATCGTTGATATTAGCCAGAAGACCTTTTCCCAATAGGTTCAGAGGGAGGGGCATGACCAGAAAACATGAAGCATGTCTCCTGGAGCAGATTTACATCTCCAACACGTATTGGGGGTTCGGTGATTAAAGGATGACAGTTTGGCTGGGGTTAGATACCAACGTAAGGAAATTTTTCCCAAAGTTCCCAAAGGGCCGCACATTTGGTGGCTTTATAGACAGTTTTAAGTGCCTGCTGCCATTGGGATTCTGTGTATATGCAGGCTAGGTCTTTTTCCCATTTATGGTGCTCATTTGTTTTGGAGAAGGCCTGTTTTTGGTGGAAAATATTGTAAAAATATGAGATACCCTTGGTTTTTGTGTCAGTATTAGTGAGGTATTCCCAGGTCTTTGGGTGGATGTTTTAATTAGGGAAATTGATAGTACTTAGGCGATGGCGTATGCGTAGGCATGTAAAGTATTCAGTTGTAGCGAGGTTGAATTCAGATTGTAGGTGGGGAAATGTTTTAATGCTGTTGTCACAGAGTATATCTTGTAGTGAGTGTATACCTTTCCTAGTCCAAGTTGTTAGTGAGAGGTCAAGCAATAAATGTCGAAGAACATTCAAGGGTATGTGGGATTGTGGGGTGACAGATGCATATGTGTGGGAGGCTGTCAATTTCGACCATGCATGGGCCGAGGCTTTCATGGTAGGAGATAAGTATGTCGGTACTATGGAACCCAACGGAATACTGAGTAACCAGGTTTTTAGATTAGGGCGGATGAGTTAGGACTCTTCTATTTGTCCCCATAGTGTTGTCGGATTGGGTTGGAACCACCCTGGTAGTTGGGCTAGAATAGCTGCTAAGTAGTAATCTTCTAAATCTATGGAACCCATACCCCCAGCTAGTTTGTGTTTAGTCAGCTTGGAGTGGGTGCACCGGGGGCGCTTGCCATTCCATAGGAATCTATTAAACAATGTTTGGAGGGATCTAAAGAATTTAGTTGGTAATGGGATTGGGATAGATCTGAAGTAGTAAAGCAATTGGGGCAGGCAAATCATCTTGAAGGCCGCTAGTCTGCCTGTCCAAGACAATTCATGTTTTGCTATTTGCTGGGAGGCCGATTGGATGGTCTGGAGAAGTGGTGGGAAGTTGCATGAATAAAGGTTTTTAATCGTTTTTGGTAAGTGAATACCTAGTTATGTTATTTCTGTAGTTGCCCATACAAATGGATATTGCGTTTGTAATAAATTTTTCAGAGTGGCGTCTATGTTGATATCTAGTATAAAGGATTTGGTAGTGTTAACTTTGTAGTATGATACCGAGCTATACCAGTTTAGTAAATTTTGTAGCCAGGGAGCCAGTCGGGTTGGTAAGGATAAGAATAACGTCATCAGCGAACAGGCTGATTTTGTGGTGTACGTTGCCAATTAATAGGCTGGATATGCTAGGGTGGGAACGGATATGTTCCGCCAGAGGTTCCATGAGTAAGTTGAATATGATCGGTGATAACGGGCACCCCTGGCGTGTGCCATTAGTAATGGGAAACGGACGGGATAACATGCCTTCTGTGTACACTTGGGCTTCTGGATTCGAATATAATGCCATAATGGCGTTCAAAATGTTACCCTGAAATCCAAATTTTCTGAGGACCGTGTGTAGGTAAGTCCAATGGACCCTATCGAACGCCTTCTCTGCATCCAGAGATAGGAGCAGAGAAGGCGTTCCTGTACCTTCGGCTTGGTGTATGATATTAATCATTCTCCTGGTGGCGTCAGAAGATTGTCTGCCTTTAGTAAACCCTGTCTGGTCAGGGTGGATTAGCGTTGGCATGATTTTGATTAGTCTTGTTGCAATCGTTTTAGCATATATTTTGAGGTCGAGATTGAGTAGAGATATCGGGCGAAAATTTTGGGGGACATTTGACTCTTTCCCTGGCTTCGGTAATGTTATAGCCAATGCTGTTAGGTATTCCTTTGAAAAGGAGGAAGAGGAGGCAGCGTGATTGAAGAGTTCGGTAAGGTGGGGAATTAGTTGAGGGGTGTATTGTTTATAATATTCCTCTGTCATACCATCGGGTCCCGGAGCTTTACCGTTGGGTAGTGAGTCTATGGTGGCCTTAATTTCTTGGGTTGTAAAGGAGGCATTTAGTGTAGTCAGTTGGTCACCAGTCAGGGTAGGTAGATTGAGACTGTGGAGGAAATTATCTATGTCGGTTTGTGTAGGTTGCGGGGTGTGAGGGTCCCTGTGTAAGTTATAGAGGTCGCCGTAGTAGGCGCTAAAAGCGTCGGCTATGTCTTGAGGGTTACTTAGCGGAGTTGACGTGTGCGGGTGGATTAGATGGGGTATTTTAGTTTTCACACATCTACCTTTAAGTCGTTGTGCTAGTCTTTTCCCCGCTTTGTTAGAGGTGGAATAAGTGGTCGCTTTGAATTTCCTTTGAAGGAACTCGTAGGAGTGAAGTAAAAGAGCTTTTACATAGTTACATAGTTACATAGTTACATAGTAGGTGAGGTTGAAAAAAGACACAAGTCCATCAAGTCCAACCTATGTGTGTGATTATGTGTCAGTATTACATTACATATCCCTGTATATTGCGGTCATTCAGGTGATTATCTAATAGTTTCTTGAAGCTATCAATGCTCCCCGCTGAGACCACCGCCTGTGGAAGGGAATTCCATATCCTTGCCGCTCTTACAGTAAAGAACCCTCTACGTAGTTTAAGGTTAAACCTCTTTTCTTCTAATTGTAATGAGTGGCCACTAGTCTTATTAAACTCTCTTCTGCGAAAAAGTTTTATCCCTATTGTGGGGTCACCAGTACAGTATTTGTAAATTGAAATCATATCCCCTCTCAAGCGTCTCTTCTCCAGAGAGAATAAGTTCAGTGCTCGCAACCTTTCCTCATAACTAAGATCCTCCAGACCCTTTATTAGCTTTGTTGCCCTTCTTTGTACTCGCTCCAATTCCAGTACGTCCCTCCTGAGGACTGGTGCCCAGAACTGGACAGCATACTCCAGGTGCGGGCGGACCAGAGTCTTGTAGAGCGGGAGAATTATCGTTTTATCTCTGCAGTTGATCCCCCTTTTAATGCATGCCAATATTCTGTTTGCTTTATTAGCAGCAGCTTGGCATTGCATGCCATTGCTGAGCCTATCATCCACTAGGACCCCCAGGTCCTTTTCCAACCTAGATTCCCCCAGAGGTTCTCCCCCCAGTGTATAGATTGCATTCATATTTTTGCCACCCAAATGCATTATTTTACATTTTTCTACATTGAACCTCATTTGCCATGTAGTCGCCCACCCCATTAATTTGTTCAGGTCTTTTTGCAAGATTTCCACATCCTGCGGAGAAGTTATTGCCCTGCTTAGCTTAGTATTGTCTGCAAATACAGAGATTGAACTGTTTATCCCATCCTCCAGGTCGTTTATGAACAAATTAAATAGGATTGGTCCCAGCACAGAACCCTGGGGAACCCCACTACCCACCCCTGATCATTCTGAGTACTCCCCATTTATCACCACCCTCTGAACACGCCCTTGTAGCCAGTTTTCAATCCATGTACTCACCCTATGGTCCATGCCAACGCACCTTATTTTGTACAGTAAACGTTTATGGGGAACTGTGTCAAATGCTTTTGCAAAATCCAGATACACCACGTCTACGGGCCTTCCTTTATCTAGATGGCAACTCACCTCCTCATAGAAGGTTAATATATTGGTTTGGCAAGAACGATTCTTCATGAATCCATGCTGATTACTGCTAATGATATCATTCTTATTACTAAAATCTTGTATATAGTCCCTTATCATCCCCTCCAAGAGTTTACATACTATTGATGTTAGGCTAACTTGTCTGTAATTCCCAGGGTGTTTTTTGGGCCCTTTTTAAATATTGGTGCTACATTGGCTTTTCTCCAATCAGCTGGTACCATTCCAGTCAATAGACTGTCTGTAAAAATTAGCAACAACGGTCTGGCAATCACCTGACTGAGTTCCCTAAGTACCCTCGGATGCAAGCCATCTGGTCCCGGTGATTTATTAATGTTAAGTTTCTCAAGCCTAATTTTAATTCCGTCCTCTGTTAACCATGTAGGTGCTTCCTGTGTTGTGTCATGAGGATAAACACTGCAGTTTTGGTTACTGAAGCCCCACGATTCACTCGTGAAGACTGAGGAGAAGAATAAATTCAATACCTTTGCCATCTCCCCATCCTTTGTAACCAGATGTCCTTCCTCATTCTTTATGGGGCCAATATGGTCTGTCCTCCCTTTTTTACTGTTTACATACTTAAAGAATTTCTTGGGATTTTTTTTGCTCTCCTCCGCTATGTGTCTTTCATGTTCTATCTTAGCCATCCTAATTGCACCCTTACATTTCTTATTGCATTCTTTATAAATTCTGAATGCTGTGGATGATCCCTCAACCTTGTATTTTTTGAAGGCCTTCTCCTTTGCTTTTATATGCATTTTTACATTGGAGTTAAGCCATCCAGGATGTTTGTTCGCTCTTTTAAATTTATTACCCAATGGGATACATTGGCTAATGCCCTTATTTAATATGCTCTTAAAGCAAACCCATCTCTCCTCCGTATTCTTTGTTCCTAATATTTTATCCCAATTTATGCCTTTTAGCAAGGTTTGTAGTTTAGGGAAGTTGGCTCTTTTGAAATTCAGTGTCTTTGTGTTCCCTTCATGTCTCCTATTTGTGTGATTTATACTGAAACTAATTGACCTGTGATCGCTGTTACCTAAATTGCCCCGTATTTCCACATCTGTTATCAGGTTTGTATTGTTGGTAATCAGTAGATCTAGTAATGTTTTATTTCTAGTTGGTGTGTCTACCATCTGACCCATAAAATTGTCCTGCAAGACACTAAGGAACTGGCGAGCCTTAAATGAATGCGCGGTTCCCTCCGCCCAGTCTATGTCTGGATGATTAAAATCCCCCATTATGATAACACTTCCCATCCTTGCTGCTAATCTAATTTGTGATAGGAGATCCGTCTCCACTTCCTCCCTCAGGTTAAGGGGCCTATAGCATACTCCCAGTATTATTTTCCCCTTAGCTTCATCCCTTTGGAGCTCTACCCATAAAGATTCCACCTCCTCCCTAGCCCCCTCAGTGATGTCATCTCTCACATTCACTTGTACATTATTCTTGCTATATAGGCATACCCCTCCCCCTTTTTTACCCTCTCTGTCCTTGCGGTATAGGGTATACCCTTGAATGTTTGCCAGCCAATCATGAGAGCTGTTGAACCAGGTCTCTGAAATTCCCACAAAATCCAAATCCTCCTTGTACAACAGTATCTCTAGTTCACCCATCTTGTCCGCCAGGCTCCTGGCATTGGTGAACATGCCACATAGTTTAGACCGGTCGCATATTGTCCTCGTATTGGGTGTTTCAAGATTGCAACTTGGACTTGCTACTATACTCACCTTGTGTTTTTGTGCTTTGGTTAACCTACCACTAATGCCCCCAATACTACCCTCTGGAATATCTTCCGCGCTGGCTATCACTGTCTCTGGACCCTCCCCCCCATCGCCTAGTTTAAAAACCCCTCTAACTTTTTGGCCATCTTCATTCCCAGCAGATCTGCACCCTCCTCATTTAGGTGCAGTCCGTCCCTTCTATAGTACCGGTTACCGACTGAGAAGTCGGCCCAGTCCTCCAGGAACCCAAACCCCTCCTTACTACACCAGCTCTTCAGCCACTTGTTTACTTCCCTAATCTCCCTCTGCCTCTCTGGTGTGGCTCGATGTACCGGTAGTATTCCTGAGAACACTACCTTGGAGGTCCTTTTCCTCAATTTAGCTCCTAAGTCCCTAAAATCGTTCTTTAGGACACTCCATCTGCCTCTGACTTTGTCATTGGTGCCAACGTGCACCATGACAGCCGGGTCTTCCCCAGCCCCTCCCAGTAATCTGTCCACCTTTAGTTCCTGTCTTAGGGAGAGTAATTGATTTGTCAGTGGGTTATGTGGGTTAGTTTTGTGTTTTAGTTCTAGGGTCTCTATCTGGGCTGTGAGTTCATCCACACGCTGCGTCCTCTTTCGTTTGTGATAAGCACCCATTTTAAGTAACATTCCTCTCATGTACGCCTTGTGCGCACTCCACACCACGGCAGGATCGGAGACCGAGCCTTTGTTTAGCATGAAAAATTTGTCAATGTGATCTTTTATTTCTGTGGCGTATTTGTAGTTTTGGATAATGTAGTTGTTGGCTCTCCATATAAATGCGTTTTGCCCTAGGTTAGAATCTTGTATGGTAATTGAGATAGGGGCATGGTCCGACCATGCCGTGGTGTGGATCCCAGATTTTGATATTTTTTGGAGAATGTATTTGTCGGTTAGGAACAAATCTATTCTCGCGTACGAGCTATGTCTGGAGGAAAAAAAAGTGAAGTCTCGTTCTGAACCGTGGTGACAGCGCCATATATCATAAAGATCTTGGGAGTTGATGTATTTTTTCAAGGGCGAGTCTCTCCTTTTGGTTGGTGACGTGGAATCCATGTATACGTCTGGTACTAGATTGAAGTCCCCGCATATTATTACGTGGCCTTTTTGAGTGGATTTGACAGAGTGTATGACTCTGCGTATGAATTTCATTTGATGGGAGTTTGGTGCGTACAGATTTATTATAGAGTATGTCACTCTATTGATGCTGCATTTTAGGATAATAAAACGACCTTTGGGGTCCGTTGTGGTATTTAGTAATTGGAAGTCCACTGAGTCCTTGATCGCTATCATAACTCCTCTAGCTTTAGTGGAGTGCGTTGCGTGGAAGACATGAGGAAAGTGGCGGTTTTTACAAAGGGATGATTGTGATGCTAGCATGTGGGTTTCCTGGACACACAGAATGTCACTATTGAGAGCCGAAGCGGTTCTCCACAGTGAGTGACGTTTGGCGGGGTGGTTGAGTCCATTGGCGTTAATTGATAGAATGTTGATCGGCATCTTGTGATTGTGATGTCGGTGAGTGATGTGTATAACACTTACAGTTCGTCGATGGAGTTAGGAAGAGGAAGATCAATATCTGGAAGTAATTTGCCCAAAGGACTGCAAATAGAGCAATATGTTAGAAATAACAAAAAAAAAAAAAAAAGAGAAAGAACAAAGAGCACTGCACAAGGTGTAAGGTTATGAACTTCGTTAACCGCTTTGACAGTGGTAGAGTCGCTGAACTGATGAGAGCAATATATTGCAAAGAATATAGAGGAGGTGCGTAGCACCTTGAAAGCCTCTGTAGTGGGGTTCAAAAAGTTATTAACTCGGGAGAGTGAGAACAGGGGTTTGCATGGTGTCAGAGCTCAGGGGAGCTGTAGTGGCGTTGTTCGGCCTTTAGGTTTGCATCTTTGTGCCATTCAGGAGTAGCTGCGGTTTGTGTTACCTTGAGGTGAACTAGATCCTCTGCCATTTGGAGCTGTGGAAGGAGGTTCTGGTATTATGCCCCATGATTGGAGGAGCCGGAGACCTTTGTCGAGGTCCACAATCGAATGAGATTGACCATTCCTCACAACAAGGATAGTGGCTGGATAACGCCATTTGTAGGGCACCTTGTGATTCTGAAGGCTCTTGGTGACCGGGTTCATCTGTCGTCGCAGTTGGAGGGTAAACTTGGAGAGATCTGGAAAAAATTGAATCCCTGTGTATGGAGCAGGAAGAGGTGATTTAGCTTTGATTCCCATGAGGAGTTTTTCTTTAATGTGGTAGAAATGTACCCTCATGAGGACATCTCTTGGGACCGAGGCTGCTAAGTGGGATGGTTTAGCGATTCTGTGTATTCTATCTATTATAACATCCCTCGGAGATGCTTCAGGTATAATGGTGTGCATCAGCTCTTTTGCGTACCTTGGAAGGTCTGCAGGTGGTATGGACTCAGGGATGCCTCTCAGCCTAATATTGTTCCTGCGTGACCTGTCTTCTAAATCGTCCAGCTTGGCGCGCACCCATGACTGTTCCTCTTTTACAGCTTCATATGAGTCAGTGACTTCATTAATTGTGGTGGTACATTCAGTGAGGCCTCTTTCAGTATTATGCACTCTGTCATCTAGTGAGTGTAAGTCAGAGGTGATTTTGTGAAACATAGAGGATAAGTCAGTCATAAGTGAGGACTGCAAGGATATTAGCATGTCCTTTAGGGTGGTATTGATGATCGGCTGGCCTGAGGTGGGGAAGGAGGCCATGGAGGAGTGCAAGGCCTGGTGCATAGTGAAGGGATTTGGAGCCTGGGCCTCAATTAGCTGACGCTGCGGCCGCAGCGGCGGCGCATCTAGCTTCATTTTAGCTTTTTCTGGGCTGCCTGGCAGGGGGTCACCTTCTGGGGAACAAGGGGTCTCAGCATGAGTACCTGGATCTTGGTGATGCTCCGGGATATCATCCGGTAGGTCTGTGTAGGAGTCCCGCGGTCCGTTCGGGGCCGGTGCCATCATGTTGTTCACTGATCGCCGGTTTGTAGGCGAATTCAGTCAGTTTCTGGTGCTTATAGTCCGTGATTCTCTTTCTGGAGGCCTGCATCTTGTTCTCCAGTGTGGCAGAAGCAAGGATGGCTGTGGATGGGATCTCTGGTGCGGCCTGTGTCGTTTATCTTTTCCCCTGGCTGACGAGCTGTGTGATTAGGCGTCCATCACAGTCTCCGGCCGGCCACGCCCCCCCCATCCCTGTTATGTTTTGATTGTCATTCCTTACTATTAAAAGAATGACCTAATGCTAACTGTTTAACATTTCTTTTGTAAACTTAATAAACATATTGAACAAGAAATCACTACTACAACAGGACAATGGAAAAAAAAACTGGGGTTGATTTACTAACACTGGAGAATGCAAAATCTGGTGCAGCTTCAGTATCCAGTTTTTTTGTCAAAGCTTAAGTGAACAAACTGAAGTTAGAAGCTGATTGGCTACCATGTACAGCTGCAGCAGATTTTGCACTCTCCAGTTTTTGTAAATCAACCTCATAGATTAATGTCTACAGGAGCTCTGTGGGCTGCGCAAAAAGAGCCAAAGGAGCACATATGGTCCTCGGGCCACAAGTTAGGCACCAGGGTTCTAAGTAATAAGAATATTTAGAGGAATTCAATGGTCCCAGCATACACTTTCATTTTAAAACAGCATTGTAATAGCAATGCGAAAAATAATCATAAATGACAATCCAAAAGACTTCTGCCTGTCTACTGGCCATCTCTTTCCACAACTTCCTGGATTTCCTGCATGCTTTGCAGCTTTTCCTGTGCTGCTTACTTTCAATTTATAAGGACTACATTACCCATAGTACCTTGCTGCCTGCAGGCTTTGATTCCTGTATTGATTCCGCCTCCTGAAACTCCTCCTCTCAGCACCTCTGTAGTTCGGCATGCTCTGTGAAATGTGTGACACAGAGCTGCCTACTCACGGCATAGTGATTACATGTCACTAAGTAAATGTGTGGGGATATTCACAAAGTAAGTTTACAAACTTCAATATCTTTTAGATTAATAGGAGTAGGCTAGAAATAATTGAAATACAATGTGGAAATTAAGATATGATTTTAAATCATCAATTAAAGACCCTGCATTCACGATATCTGGTCTCCCACTGTACACAGAACATGGAAGTGCAATTATTTTAGTAAATATAAACTGCTAAATACTTCTTCTCATCAGCAGTATATAGCAGTCTTGGGACTTCTATCAGTGTCCAGCCGAGCACTGGTTAAAGCTTGTAGGAGTTTTAATTCTCCTCTGACTGTCCTATGAGGCTGGATGACTCTTGACCCTCTGTCTGGACAGTGCAGATTGGCTCTGTGCTGATTACATGCAAAAAAAAAAACCTCCCTAGCAATACACACCAAACTGAGCATTTGCAGGGTGCCTCAAAGGCGCTGTACTATCAGCAGATGGATTGTGGGCAGTAAAAAAAGGGGAGGATCAAATAAGATGGTATCAAACAGCCTTCTCACACAATCCGGAGGATTAACCCCTTGGGTTCCACTATGGTTACCACCTCATCCCTTTAAACCCGAACACATATGAATTACACAGGTTCTGTGGCTGATTAAGGTGGTAATTAAACACCCTTGGTGCCTTATCTGCGTTTATTTAACCTCAGAACCTGTGTAATTCATATGTGTTCAGGTTTAAAGGGATGAGGTGGCAACTCTAGGTTCCACAGTGAGTATAACAAGCATGCTTTACTGCATATACAAACTGATTTTACTGTTGTGGGTTTAGTAACACTTTAAGTATTCAGTATGTGAAGTCATTCATAATGTACCAAGCAATTCCTATCAGTATCACAAAAAAAAATCTAAAACAAGTACATACAGTATTTTCATATTTTGAATTGAGAACTTACCTTTTTAAAAAAAAAGCGTGTGACCGCGGCATCTTTGGAACATATCTGGTGAGACAGGCTTGGGTTTGTTATTCGTCATGTGATAAGATGGGGCACTGAGATCTTCAGGAATGTAGAATTTAGCTTTACTTGTATACATATGTGAGAACAGCATTACAGGAGATAGCAGCCAAAAAAAAAAAAAACGTACTTCCTGTGCAGAATATACAGGCAAATGTAAACACATATCACTGCAGCATCATCTATAGTTTGGAGTGCAAAATACATTATACATGCTGTAGTACTTTCAACATCAGTGATGTGTGCTGCTGACTGGAGCTGCTGTCTATCACTCCCATAAAGCCCCCCCCCCATTAGTGAACAGTGGCAGTGTTATTGATCCCCTCTTTCATTGGTGGTCTGTAGCTGTAATAAATAAACCATGGTTGTTTAATTGGTGGCCAGTGGTAGTGATAATTAACCCCCCCACACACTACCCTTTCATTGGCGGTCATTGGCAGTAATAATTAACCCCCCCTCCTTCTATTGGTGGTCAATGGCAGTAATAATTAACCTTCCAGCTCACAAATCAATGCTGGCCAGTGGAAGTGGTAATTTATCCTCCCAATTGTCATTGGTGTCCAGTGGCAGTGATAATTCCTGCACCCCTTTCATTGGTGGTCAGTGGTTATCCTTACCTGATCCCATACTCCCATGCCACTGCCTCTTTCCTCAGCATATGAGGCTGGGACCATAGTTCTACTGCCACTTTCCACTGGTGCTGAGGGTCCTGCACGACAGTCCAAAGAACATGGACACTGTGGGACAGTGTCCCAAATCCCTGGACTCTCTCACAAGAGCCAGTACACTTGCCAACTATAATTTCTGAAGAGCTGGATTACCAGTCCTCCGCATCAACAAGGGTCCAGAATGGCGGATTTAGGTCAACTTTTAAAAGTTAACAAAAAAATGAACAGTTGAATGAGTTAAATGGGGGTGGAAGGGGATTACATTTTTTCTGAAAAAGGGCTTTCAAGCTGGCTATACATTATACAATTTTCTTATTCCATATTTCTTTAGATTGACCTTTAACTATGTAGTGCAAGGGCCTGCCTGACTGCATACAAATTGATAGTGTTTATGTTTGACCTCATATTATATGGTTTTGGTAAACTTGGGAAAGGAAAATTGCACCAGAGAATTGTATAATGTAAAGCCAGCCTAACTGTCGCACTGGGGTTGATTTACTAAAACTGGAGAGTGTAAAATCTGGTGCAGAAACCAATCAGCTTCCAGGTTTTTTTTTTTTTTTGTCAAAGCATAATTGCACACACTGGGGGTTATTTACGAAAGGCAAATCCACTTTGCACTACAAGGGCACTGCAAGTGCTCTTGGAAGTGCAGTCGCTGTAAATCTGAGGGGTAGATTTGAAATGACTGGAAGCTCTGCTGATTTTATCATCCAATCATGTGCAAGCTAAAATGCTGTTTTTTATTTTCCTTGCATGAGCTCCTCGGATTTACAGCGACTGCACTTCCAAGTGCACTTGCAGTAGTGCAAAGTGGATTTGCCTTTCGTAAATAACCCCCACTGAAGTTAGAAGCTGATTGGCTGCCATGCAGAGCTGCACCAGATTTTGCACTCTCCAATTTTTGTAAATCAACCACACTGTGTTCAAACTATTTAGACAGCACATTCTAACGGCAGATTGTGATAATTATAAAACACATAGAATTTGTTCATATATTATTTATAGAATGTAAGTGTAGATACTTCATAACACCTAATGCTATATTAACATTACCATATCTATAATTGATGCATAATGCTAAATCAGGCCTCATAATTCCTGCCATTGACACTAATGCCCCGTACACACAATCGGATTTTCTGACAACAAATGTTGGATGTGAGCTTGTTGGCGGAAAGTCCGACCGTGTGTATGCTCCATCGAACATTTGTTGCAGGACTTTCTGCCAACAAATGTTGACTAGCAGGTTCTCAAATTTTCCGCCAACAAATGTTTGTTGTAGGACTTTCCGCTCATGTGTACACAAGTCCGTCAGACAAAAGTCCACGCATGCTCGGAATCCAGTAGGAGCCGGAGATATAACTAGTACGTTCGTAATGGAGATATCACGTACGTCTTGTACGTCACTACGTTCGTAATTGTTGGACAACATTTGTGTGACCGTGTGTATGCAAGACAAGTTGGAGCCAACATCCTTCGAACAAAAATCCACGGTTTTGTTGTCGGAAAGTCCGATCGTGTGTACGGGGCATAAGGAAAAAAGCTCTCCTAGGTGCCACCATTCCTTACACTTCAGTCTTTAAGTATCTTAATTCTATATGGCATTTCAAGAGCTGCATAGTGTTTATTAGAATGGAGCTCTTTTAGCCACAACATGTCATTAGGAACCACCGAGAGTAATTTATGTGTCAGTTTTCATTCACTCCAGTGAAATGTCTGCCTTTTCATCTGTATTAAGATGTCATATACATGGTCATCTAGAACAGCTTTGGGGAAAGAAAGGTTGTAGTAGCAAGTCCCTGAGGAGGAATAACAGGAACACATGAAAGTGGAATCCGCTCACTGAAGCAGTATTTGGTGACACTGGGGAACAGAGCACTGCAGGGTTCATGGCATTACAACACGACTCTAAATGCAACTCTCCAACAAATGACATTAGGTCACCGCTAAAACCCCTATTAGGAGCAAGCTAAATGTCCAGAGCTCAGCTCTACTCTAGATTGGGCCAATGGGACTTGGAAACACAATATTATCAATGACAAATGGGCATTAGAAAACTAATACCTATTAACTGACTGAGAACTAAATAACAAAATATTTTGGAAAGGTATCAATACAATTTAAGCCTTTAAAAAAAAAATGTTTTCTGTGAAATATTTCTTCTTCCAATTTTGAAGTGTATGTAACACTAACAACTTATCCTATTTGCTTCCTTTTGGGATGTTAAATATACAAATGAAAGTATTTTGTTATATGTGCTTAATAACCACAAACATACCCCTTCCCTGTCTTATGGAGAAAAGAAAATGGGCGGGTGTTCTGTAGTTCTGTCCTACAACGGTAATGCTTATCCTCCACATATACAGTTCAGTGAGTGAGCATTGTCACCCTAGGACAGGAGGGGTGTTACTGGCAGGATCATCAGGTGAAAATAAAGGAAAAATAAGAGGAAGAATGCAGCCTACACATCTAAGGACTGGTTAGCTGCAATATATTACATATTGTTCTTGGGTATACATACGCTTTGAGTAATTTTAAAATAAACACACATATCTGCAAGGGCGGCTCATCCATTAAGGGTGCATGGGCGCCGCCCCCCATCCATGCGTCCAGCCCCTTTCAGGACACTGGATGCATGGATTCCAATGGTGGGTGGGTGTTTTTTTGAAGCATCTGATTACAGATACAGGCTCTAATCGGTTTCAAAATAGGGTGGGCTGGGGGCCCAGAGAATGAGCTGGTTGTTTGCCGCCCCCCCCCCCCCCCAAAAAAACCCACCAGCTGCCACTGCATATATGTGTATTCAGTAAGGCTAGGTTCACATCTTTGGGGCTGGGGAATGCGTGCAAAATCGTAGAGAAAGGCACTGCACTAGAAAGAAAACAAAGAAAATATAGACAATCATACTTAAACTCAGTGTAATCATAGGCGTGCACAGGGGGTATGCCAAGCATGCTTGGGCACACCCTAATCAATGCGTGAGGTGTCGATTCCCCCTATTTCCTGACCTTCCCCCCTGTATTGGGCCCCGCCCCCCACAGTGCTGCTGGCTTCCCCCCCCCCTCTGTTTACTATACTTCCGTTTGTGAATGAACAGGAAGCCACTCAGCACAGAGCACTTCCCAATCATTCACTGTGCGGCACAGCTGAGGCTGCAGAGAAAGTCACATGTGTTTGAGCTTTGGGGTACACACCCTAATGCAATAGGCTGTGCAGACCTATGAGTGTAATATAAAATACAGCGGTAAGGACAGAATACGGTACAAGGTTTATCAGTCATAGGGGATAGAAGTGAAGTTAAACCACTCACCCGAACCTTGTCAGACTTCAGTGAGGTGTCATTTTAAAAAAGGTTCTCTTTCTGCATTACTTTCGGGTAGGGAAGCCAATTGAATCAATTGGGCTGCTCTACCCACGTCGTGCACCTACAAACATGCAAGCACATATGTGACACTTAGCAATTATATTTCATAGTTCTGACTACTCTAAGCTGATAAAAGTTAATTTGAGCTGAGTCATGTGAGTAAATAGGAATTTCAGCATCAGCACCCGTATGTACTAAGCAAAATATACCACCTCATCTGGAGGAGAATTCAGACTGCTTAGGAATGTACTCCATGCAAACCATTACACAAACTGTACTGAACCTAACTTTTTCAACTGCCTTATTAAATAGCATCCAACACTAAAAAAAACCATCTTGAATGTAAAGCCTTTTTAGGGTGTGCCCCCCAAGTATGTTTTTGTATATTGTATGGGCCCTGACCAGGTCTCTTGGGCTGGAGCACCCCTCCCCTTCTTCATTATCTCTTAATAGTGACCACCAGTGCATAGGAGGAATCCCTTCAGTTCTCCCACATAGAGGAGTTTATCTCCCTTGGTTGAGACACGGGTTCTTTCATTCTATTACTAGGGTAGGACCCACTAATTTGGGGTACTTTGTCGCAGTAAGTGGGCTTAGCACTATATGACCATATAGTGTGACCAAACCCCCAGTATTTTTGAATATGTTCAGGTGTTTTTAACTAGTCTTACAGGATAAATTTAATTTTTTTATGTGTGCGCTGTAATCTGTTTTGTACTGTTTTTGGTCTTATAGCAGCACCATCTTGAATGTAAAGCATTTTTAGGGTGTGCCCCCTAAGTATGTTTTTGTATTTTGTTTTTGCCAGCCTAGCCACATACAGGGACCCAAAATCCAAAGACCACTTTCAGGCTTTCAAGGTGCATTAATTACGCATTGGATTTCCTGACTACCTATCACGTTTTCTGAGGCCCTAAAATGACAGGACAGTAAAAAAACACCCCCATATTACACCTTTTTGGAAAGTAGAGACTCCAAGATATTTGCTGAAAGGCATGTTGAATCCATTGAAGATTCCAGTTCTTGCCACAAGTTTTTGGATAATGGCCAAAAACATATCATTTTTTTTACACAAAGTTGTCACTTTAAATATCTCATTATTTCTCACACATGCCATGGGTATATGTGGAATTACACCCAAAACACATTCTGCTACTCCTCCTGAGTGTGGGGATACCACATGTGTGAGACTTTTTGAGAGTTTAGCTGTGTACCTGGGCCCAAAGTCCAATAACCACCTTCAGGTTTCAAATGGCATAACTTGTGCATATAATTTCCTGACTACCTATCACAGTTTTGGAGGCCCTAAAATGCCAGGATAGTACAAACACCCCCCTAATTGACCCCTGTTTGGAAAGTAGACACTCCAAGGTATTTGCTGAGAGCCATGATAAGTATTTTTCTGATCTCATTTATTGTCTCAAAGTTTTGAAAACTGAAAAAAAAAATTAAAAAAAATGTTTTCATTTCTTTCTTCATTTTCCAAGCCCGTCAGGAGCTCCTCTTTAATGACTTTATAGGTTCAAGGTAGAAGGGAAAATCTCATTTGACTATAGGTCCACATAAAGAGTCTGAGAAACCCATTGCTTTCACTGGGTTTCTGAGTAATGTCTTAGAAGAATAGGATGTTATTTTGAATATCTTGAGAATAATTGACTTTCAGGTGTACGAGTTCTGTGCTGTTGCCATGACTCGAGTAGCGTCATCTAGCGTCATCTAGCCCCTTGAAAGGCCCGGCCTTTCAAGGGGCTGCAGCCCGCAAACCCGGAAAGAAGACCGGGTGAAGATGGAAGCCTCTGCAACGGTGACAACATGCTGCTGGGGGGCTTCATTTCAAGGTCAGTCTTTCATAATGTGCTAGTATGCAGTGTATACTAGCACATTATGATAATGCCTTGCCGGAAGAAACTTTTTTTTTTTTTTCAAGATTTTTATTACTGCTTTAATGAGTTTTCCACCTAATTATGAAAGCGGAAAACCCCTTAGGGCTGGTTCACACAAAACTGCATATTGAATTGCACAGGAGCATGTTCCGTGTTCCAAAGTGACTCCTGTGCATTTCTTTGCATTGGGAAATTGTACTGGATCACAGTACCAAAAGTAGCGCATGTACTACTTTTAAAAATGCACTGCATTGCTTGGTATTGTGGTAACTTGTGATCTGGTTTAGGCAAACACACTGTATTCATAATCTCCCTTTGGGGTGTCGTTAGGAATACACTGACACCCACAAGCAGATTGCACACCAAGTGCATTTTGAAAGCGATATGGAAAATGCACACAGAACGCGAGTTTCCGCCACCACATTCTGGTGTGAACAGGCCCTTAGAGTACAAATAACACATGATCCTTTTATTATTTTATTTCTTATTAAAATAGGGTATTAAAAAAGAAAATATATTCTGGCATTTGTTTTTTATTGTAACATACAAATGTACAATAAAGAAATAAACAAAAAGGAGACCCCCAACAGAACAAAAAAAAACTCAAGATATGTAAAGAAATGTTATATTTCCTCATGTTCACAAGGAAAGTCATTTTTTTGATGCAAAATACATCATGCAGTAAATCTGCTCTGTAATTAGCTGCAATTGCCATGATATGTGAGCCATTGTTTACATCACATCCAAGGTAATAATCATGATCCTTTTCTGCAAGGGCTATGTGCCTCAACTACATGGAGGTTAATCAGACAGAAACATCTGTCTACAGGAAGGTATGTGCTTTAAAAAAGTTTTATTTACATTACATTTTTATTTTGCCCTAAAACATATGTGTACAATATAGTAGGAGTTTTGGGATAATATGGTCCTTCTGCATATTTGCGTCATGTACATGTACGTGATGTTAATATGTGTAAATGATCCTAAAAAACATTCTTACATTTCCGATTATTTACATAACAACCTAGGGTGAAAAAAGTAATGAGAAAATTAACTAGTAGTGCCTGTCTAGAGGAAGAAAAAATAATTCATAAGTGCAGCCGTTACAAGTTCTGCCCGATAATGTATTTAAGAGGGAGATGGGGTGAGGGAATTTTTTAGCATCATGAATAACACACACAATAATACTCTGGATAAAAAAAACATTCCCCATGCTAACTGCTACAAAAGAGGATTTTTTCTAAAAACTAATTCTATTTAAACTTGACACATATAAACTCTACTGATTGAAGGTCCTGGTACAAGGGAACTATAGAGGGACTGGGCAACCTAAGCTTTCTTTCCTCCTTGTAGCAGTATCATTTTGAGAAGCTGTAGACTTAGGACCATACAGTCTACATTAGCTCTTCTTTGGTAACTCTGGGACTTTAGGGACTGCCATCCATATCCATGCTATATTAATATTTTTATGCACCACTAATTATTATAGCATTTTGGTTAAAAAAATGTTTTGTTTTGTTTTTTTTAATAAAATGTTTAATAAAATTATTGGGAGGAAAAAAATAAAATGAAAATCTTCATCTTCAAAGAGCTGTGAAAGTAGTATTAAAACCTTGGAATAAGACCCAAGCCTTCAATTATAATGTCTTTAATATAATACAAAATACAAAAACTTTTAACCCACTAAGCTTGCAATAAATACTCTAAAGAGAAGGATTGGCGGGACTTTGCACGAAGCACACGGGAGCAACAAAAAATTAATTAGATAAAATTACTTTTAATTGGTTCAAATTATCATAAATTTTCATATCAAAACATTTAATGCATTTTGCTATATATAAATATCTGTATATTTTATTACAATTCATTAGAACCAAGTATTGCACATGAATAAACATTCCAACAAACAAACATTTTTTTGATACGAAAATTTATGATAATTTGAACCAATTAAAAGTAATTTTATCTAATTAATTTTTTATTGCTCCCCTGTGCTTCGTGCAAAGTCCCACCAATCCTTCTCTTTATAATATATACAATTACCCGGGATGGAGGAGGGGACTTGAACGGCCCCGTCTAACCTCATTCAAAGTCCCAATTTTTTCGTTTATATTTTCCTCTTGCAATAAATATATTTACCATAATTAACTTTCCATTGCTCTGTCTTGTGATGCAGTCCTTTCCTCTTACATCTGGTCCAGGAGTGCACACCCACCTTTGCAGTAGTGCCCATGATGCATTGGACACCCAAAGCTAATGCACACGGTCAACGCTAAATCAGAGTTTCTGCTGGTCCCTCTTTGCCTGTCACTCCAATCATTTTGGCAAAGAGGTGTGCAGATTTAAATTCTCCACTGTCAGACTGAATGAGCTGCCTGTGCGTTTGTACACGAACACAGCTGATTGACGTTTCACTGCAGGGAGTGCTCACCTTAGAGTGGCTCCATAGAGACCCAGCTAATGCATGGAGAGATAAATGGAAAAGGAACTAATAAAGAGCTGACCCTGGGGGTCTCTGCCACATCCCAAAATATATGAAAGAACAAAAAACAAAAATGCCCCAAAGGGATATTGCGGGCAGAAGACCACCGAGGGTTAATAAATTATAGATGCAAGTAGAGATGCATTCTCATTTACTTTTATTCATTTTAATTTTTTCTAATTCATTCGGCTACAATATGGCCTTTCCATTTGCTCCCTACTATGTAAGAGAAAATGTGCCCCCTTCCTATTTTTGATTTCTTGATTTATACTCATATGCATACTTGCTTATGGTATATATATATGTATATATATATATATATAGATATATATATAGATATATATCTATATATATCTATATATATATAGATATATATATATATAATTTTTTTTTTGTCTTCTCGTCACCTTATAGATCTGCATCTTCCATGCCTTTTTTGGCGGTTCTTGTGAGTTCTGACCTGCCGTTCTGCCTGTTGATACTAGGCTAGGCTATATTTCAATCAATCTCCCTCCAAGAGCTCAGCTTTGAATAGCATTCCAACCCAGTGGACCTATGGACGTGGGAATCCATCTCTTCACACCCTTGCTGTGTACTACTGTTACTATAGAGGACCATATGTCCTGTGAGTACCAATTGATCTAGCATACACTCTGATGCATTTTCTGCCTTTTTTGAAGTTAAGTTTTGTCTTTTTATTTATGTTACTGTGTATATAGATGCAAGATGCACCTATTTATATATATGTATGCACATGTTTTTCTTTTGATAGAAATGCAACAATCTGCTTTACCCGAATCCCTGAAGAAGGAAGTACATCATAAAAAGAAATTAATCTTTTTGTGTTTTTCCGAAACATGTAGGGTTTGTGTTGCAGCTCCAATCGGTCTTTGACTGTTTGGTTTGTCATAACCTGTGGTTGTTGCAGCACCTCAGCAGTTGTATTTTAACATTATTGTTCCCACTGTACTAATGTTTTTAGATGTCAGTATACTTTTTGTACATTGAATAAAATTTTCATATTTTATATATTTTTTCTCTCCACTCTATTTGCATCTATAATTTATTGACCCTTGGTGGTCTTCTGCCCGCAATATCCCTTAGGGGCATTTTTGTTTTTTGTTCTTTCAGCCAATGCATGGAGCCACCGCAAAATCAGAATGCAGCTTGGGATACACAACATGTCAATCCCTAAAAGAGTAGATGAGCCTGCCTGTGTGTAGTGAAGAGGTCTTAGGAAATGAAGCTCTGGGGTGTGGATACATCAAAAGGACGTGAGCTCTCAGAAGCTGCCCCTGCAAGAATTTTAGTAGCCTCATAATGATGCTACAGGGAGTAATAAAACCAATTTTTCTGTAAAATAAAAAAGAAGATCCAGTTAGAAGCAGCGCTCACTGCAGGAAAAGCTAAATTCAAATGCAAGATCCACACATAGGTACCCAGACTCAGTGTGTCCTTCTACACCGGAACAGGATAAAGGAATAGATGGAGCTGGCTACCCTGTTATTCCATATAGCAAATTTTATTGACTTCTTATGAATGATAATAAACCAAAGAAACTGACGCGTTTTGACAAGAGCCTTAGTCATAGCAAGAAAACAAAGAAGCTGAAGCTTTCTGCATGAGCCTTAGTCATAGCAATGCATGCTACGACTAAGGTTCTCGCCAAAACGTGTCAGTTCTTTCTTTTATTATCACTCATATGTAGTCATTAAAATTTGCTATACGGAATAACAGGGTTGCTGGCTCCATCTATTCGTAAAATAAAAAAAGAGTTCTGGGCAGCCGCCTCTAGAGGGGGAGAGGAAGATTTGGGGTTAAATTTGGATAATGTATGGACATAAACTTAAAGATCACTGTTATGGCTAGTGTACACTGGCTTCAGACTCAGAACATTTATTGTTCAGCGCAGACCAGGTCTCCCCATTAGCAGTTTAATGCAGCACCCTTACCTCAGGATATCAGGAAAACCACAGGTCTGCCCAACCACAGTCCTAATGCTGGAGGTGACCAGGAAAGTCTACCAGATCACATTCCTGATGCTTCACTCTTCACTCCGCACAATGTCATACAACTTGACAAGTGTGTCAAATTATTTATACGATCAGCTGATTTAACTTCAAAGTGTATACAGGTGCTTTGGGATTGATTTACCAAAGGAAAATGAGCTGTGCAAGGGAAATTTCCCCAGAACTTAGGGAACAAGGTAAAGCTCTGCTAACTTCTAACATCCGATCATGTGCAAGCAAAAATGCTGTTCTTAAATTTTACTTGCTTGTGATGGGGTATTCACCACATTTACTAAACTCTGGGGCAAATTCCTTTGCAAAGTGCACCTTCCTTTAAAAATGTGAATAGCCTGATTGCCTTTAGTAAATCAACCCGTCTATGTCTAGATGGCTAAAAAAGGGAGCATAGTTTTTAAAGCTCACCAAAAGTCTTTAGATTTAAATATACACTTTTTACTGGATTCTCAGAAAGCAGTATATAAACTCTCAACATAATCATCCCTTAATATTATTAAGGCTAAGCCAATGTCAGTCCCTGGAGTCTATTAAGTTGCTAGAAATTGCAAATCAGGACTTGGAAGGACTTATGCAGAGCCAAACCTACCCTCCTCACAGCACTAGATTACCAAATAGGTAGAGTAGGCAGCTTTTTGGCCCAATGCCGTTTAAGGGCCCTGTGATAATGGATCAAAATAATAAGGAACTTTAAAGAAATTACAATGAAACTTTCCTAAATTGTTTCTAAAAGAGAGAAAAAAAAATGAACCAACTCAAAGAAACAAAAACTTTCCATTAAAGACTCTATATAAAAAATACTGTATCAATGTAATGTACCCAATAACAACTCACAGTACTTAAACCATCAGGTGCACATTGCAGTTTGTCTCCTAAAAGTTTATCTTCTTTCAGCTGTCGGTTTGTAAAACATTTTGGTGCAATCTATGTACGTGTAATGAACAGTAGTGATGGTCATCTTCATCTGGCGGCCGATGTGCACACTACTTAGTTCAATGTTATCCCACTAGAGCGTGCACATCAGAAACCTGCAGAAACCTGCAAGGGGTGGGGTCATAGTTTTGACTGCCTAGGGACCTCCACAGAGTTTAATCCAACACTGCCTGCTCACTCTACTGTATATAAACCAATCGTGTCACTCTTTTTAGACTTGGAAGTGATGGTATAGAGGTGCCACCTCCTCTCCTGGAGAAACACATTGTTAAAAAATGTGCCTCTGCAGCCTCTCACTGCCATTCTCTCATGTATGGCCATGTGCCTGAAGACTGCCATCTTCTTTTTTCTCATGTGTGGCAGTTTCTCTGCAATCTTTTAAACCTACCCTTTGAGAGAAAATCAATAGATTGCTCCATTTACACTAAACAGTGTGGATGGAGGACTCTGCATTGCTGGCTATTGTATCCAAGCAGCCACAGCATTCATGGCTGCTTGAAAACCCAAACAGTGACTGTATCTGATTGGGAGCAGTCACTGTTCAACCAACAATTTTCCACCTAGCTCTTTCAATTCTTCATTAGACTTTTGTTGAGCCAGGTGGTGCCAAGATGGCTAGCCAAAACTTGAGTTTCAGTCAAGATTGCGAAATTTGTATGGCCAGCATTATAAACCATACTGAACATTTGTATGGTTTGTGATCAGACTTTGAGGAAAGATGAGACTCTGTAACATTGGTCATATACATTGTAAAAGACACCTGGGATGGGCACTGGATGGAAGATATGTGCCTCCATTATTTGGCTTGTGGTCCATTTAAGTGGGACAACAGGGGACATTCTTGGAGCACTCAGGGGCTCTCATTCATGCAGAGTAACGGGTTCCGGTGTTCCGGCAAAAAAGGGGATAACTGACTTATATTTTTCCCAGGATTGGTAGTCCTTATATGGGATCTAGAGATTCAGAGAGATTTTTGGGTTGAAAAGAGCCTCCAACCCTGGCTACAAGTATCTTGGCCCTGTATTGATTCTCCCGCCTGTGAGAGAGGTCTGAAAAGGGAAGGAAACCGTCAACAGGTGTCTGTGAGGTGTTGAGTGGAAAAAGACAAAGTTGTGTGAGGGCTGTGGACTGTCTGGCTGAGACACGGCTGAGATATGGTGAAGGACAAGTCTTATGGGCGGTTAGCTAAACCTTTATTTTGTGTACTTGGAGTACGGGCTGTTTTGTTTATTTCCCATGCTGAAATAAGCTGTTTTCATCTATCCTTTTGAAAGTAAAGATTGCATCTTCTGGGAAAGCAGTGACCCATTATGGTCAGAAAGAAAAAGTGGCTGTACTTTTAGGTACTTGATCCATCTTTAAACATATTGTTCAAACATTCTTCTGTGTTTCCTACGGCTGTCCTTCGGAATAATGGTGTTTGATGTGCTGAATAAAATAACTTCTTTTACAATGGTATTTAAAGATATTTAACAATTTTTTCCCAGCACTTCATCTCTACTGTGTCCAAACAAGCAAAATTTTCTAATGTTCATTAACAAAGTAATATGGCAAAGGTCTCACTGGCCTTGGCTTTGTAAGTAATATCAATGAGTCCACTTAACCTAAAGAGATATAATCCCAATGGACCACACAAATCTGCCATGAAAATAGTACTGACAGGAGTCAATTGGGAATGCTCTCAATCCATCTCTAATTTTTTCTAAGCTTAGACGGGAAGCTGATAAAACTCACTCTTGAGATCTTCAATTTAGCAGCACATTCTTTGATCACAGTCACAATGTTTTAATTTTGATTAATGTTCCTTGTATCTATTAATGGATGATTAGTGAAAACCATCATTGTTTATGATCACGGATATGCTGTGTTATTCTAGACTGCAATTCCCACTTCAGTGTTAGTTGAAGTGGACTAAAGATATAAGAAGAAGTAGTGGTCTGTGCATTCCCAGAACTCCATTCACTAAGCTATATCTAATCTTTTGCTGCACTTTATGTTCTTATAGTCTCTAGACTGTTTACATACACACCTTTGACAAAGTGTGCTGTGAACTTGTTAGTACTCTTCTGAATTTCTGCTTCTTTAGGCCCCTTTCACACGGACGGATAGAATGGTGCTTTTATCTGCGGATTTTCTAGTTTTCTACAGCAGCTAAAAGCACACAATGCTTTCCTATGGCCCCATTAACACACTGCGTTTAGCTGCGATTTAGTTACATGCGGATAGAAAAAATAGAATTGACTGCGTCCAGGAGCGATTTAGCATAGCTATCCGCACATAACCTCAGGTAATAGCAGCGCACTGTAATCGCAGTGCACTGTGTCAGCTGCGGGTAACAACGCCGAGCTGCTCATTGGGAAAGGAAAAATGTTTTTTCCTTTCCCAATCAGCGACAAGCACGGGGATCCGGCCTGGATCCCCGCCAGTACCCGGCACTGTTTGGTATGAATCTTGAAGGGGAACTCCACGCCAAATTTTAAATAAAAAACCAGCATGGGTTCCCCCTCCAGGAACATACCAGGGCCTGCAGAAGGCAAAAGTCTGGACCACCGCTAGCAAAATAGCGGCAAAAGAGCAGAAGATAGCGGAGGCACCCCCCTCCCCCAAAGCACCCACCCCCCCATGTTGAGGGCATGCGGCCTGGTACGGTTCAGGAGGGGGGGCGCTCGCTCGTCCCCACCCCCTTTCCTGACCGGCCGGGCTGCGTGCTTGGATCGGGGTCTGGTATGGATCTTGGGGGGGACCCCACACCGTTTTTTCAGCGTAGGGGGTTCCCCTTAAAATCCATACCAGACCCAAGGGCCTGGAATGCTCCTGGAGGGGGAACCCATGCCGTTTTGTTATTTAAAATTTGGCGTGGAGTTCCCCCTCAAGATTCATACCAAACAGTGCCGAGTCGGTACCCTGTCGGGTTGCTATGGAAATGGCAGACCGCAGCTAAATGCAACTGCAGCTAATCGCATTGTACAAATGCAGTACAAATGCAGCTGATTGCAGTGCCTGGAGTCTTGAATTTCACAGAAAAAAAAACATGCTTTTAACTGCGGCAGAATAGCCATCCGTGTGAAAGGCGCCTTAGTCTTTATGGTTGCTATAATCATGTGTTTTATTGGAATAAATAATACAAAAGTTATGGAAAATATAGACAAATAAAGAGGGCTTACTTTATGCGTACACCAAAGAACCTGAGTACAACAAAGTATTAGCAACTTTTCGCACTCTCGCTGGATCCTTTTGTTTCAATGCTCATTAAGCCCATATTTCCTTGTTTGTGTCTTCTCAAGGTTTACATACCTCCCAACTTTTGAACTTTGGAATGAGGGACACTTGAGGGAGGAAATAAATTGCGGTGTGTGTAATGGCAAACTGTGGGTGTAGCCAAACTCTTAACAGTGGGTGGGGCTTAAGGAGTGTGGTGGACAGAAGAAGGGTCTGCAGGGCAGTGTACGGGGGTCAGCAGGGCAGAGAAGAGGAGTCAGCAGGATGTAAGACAGGGGGTCAGTAGGGCAGGGTACAGGGTCAGGACAGAGGACAAGGAAACAGTAGAGCAGGGTAAAGGGGTCAGCCGGATGGAAGACAGGGAGTCAGTAGGGCGGAAAACAGGGGGTCAGTAGAGCAGGGTACAGGGGTCAGCAGGATGGAAGACAGTGGGTCAGTAGGGCAGGGTACAGGGGTCAGCAGAACAGAAAACAGGGGGTCAGTAGGGTAGGGTACAGGGGTCAGCAGGACAGAGGGAAGGGGAGTCAGTAGGGCAGGGTAAAGGGGTCAGCAGGACAGAAAACAGGAAGTCAGTAGGTCAAAAGACAGGGGGTCAGTAGGGCAGGGTACAGGGGGCAGCAGGACAGGAGACAGGGGATCAGTAGAGCAGGGTACAGGGGTCAGCAGGACAGAAGACAGGGGGGCCGGAGAGGAGGGTACAGGGTTCAGCAGGATGGAAGACAGGGGGTCAGTAGGGCAGGGTACAGGGGTCAGCAGGACAGAAGACAGGGGGTCAGTGGAGCAAGGTACAGGGTTTCAGCAGGATGGAGGACCGGGAGTCGATAGAGCAGGCTACAAGGGTGAGCAGGACGGAGGAAAACACATCACTAGGGCAGGGTATAGGGATCAGTAGGATGGAGGCCGGGGGTCAGTAGGGCAGGGTACAGGGGTCAGCATATAAATTAAAATTTGTGCGCTAGCAAAATATAATGAAGTGGTACAATCAAGAAGCTCCTAGAGATGATATCTGGAGTCGCAATATGCTTGAAACCCAGCATGGAAAAAAATACCAAAACAGTAGATACAAACAAGTGCATTAAATCATATCTCTATAGAAAATAAAAGTGAAAAAATAAAAGTGAAAAAATAAAAATTGAAAAAAAGTGAAAGTTCTGAAGGTACGATTGATCACTCAATCCTTTAAAAAACACCCCATTCAGTCCATGAAGACAAGTGAGAAAGAAAAAGGGAGACGTTCCTTCGGTGTATCACATCAGAAGCAGAGAAGTGAAAAGATGCAAAAACGCTTCCAAATCACCATTGATTCCAGGAGAGGAGTAATGGATGTGCCCTTACCCCATTCGTTGGACCTCCTCTATGGCGAGGTCATATGGGCTTACAGATATAACCCTCTGCAGGGACAGATGAAATGTTGGTGTCCAGGTCCTGTTAGCGTGCACCGCCAACTTCGAGCTGATCCGACTGATCCGACCGCTGCAGCATTAGAAGGGAGACTCGGGATTGGAAGGATCCATAATTGAAAAAAGAAGGGGAGAGAACTCCAATAGTGTAGTAGTATTACGGGATTTATTGGTTAAAATAAACCGAAGATATGTATACAAAACTTACAATGAAAAATCATAAGATCTAAAAAGCCGGCGGGGTCAGCAGGACAGAAGACAGGGGGTAAGTAGAGCAGGGTACAGGGTTTCAGCAGGATGGAGGACCGGGGGTCAATGAAGCAGGGTACAGGGGTGAGCAGGACAGAGGAAAACACTTCAGTAGGGCAGGGTACAGGGGTCAGCAGGATAGAGGACCTGGGGGTCAATAGAGCTGGGTACAGGGGTGAGTAGGACGAAGGAAAGGGGGTCAGTGGGGCAGAGTACAAGAGTCAGTAGGGCAGGGTACAGGGGTCAGCAGGATGGAGGACCAGGGGTCAGTAGGGCAGGCTACAGGGGTCAGCAGGATGGAGGACCAGGGGTCAGTAGAGCAGGGTACAGGGGTCAGCAGGGCGGGGGACCAGGGGTCGGTAGGGCAGGGTACAGGGGTCAGCAGGACAGAAAACAGTAAGTCAGTAGGGCAAAAGACAGGGGGTCAGTAGGGCAGGGTACAGGGGGCAGCAGGACAGGAGACAGGGGGTCAGTAGAGCAGGGTACAGGGGTCAGCAGGACAGAAGACAGGGGGGCCGGAGAGGAGGGTACAGGGTTCAGCAGGATGGAAGACAGGGGGTCAGTAGGGCAGGGTACAGGGGTCAGCAGGACAGAAGACAGGGGGTCAGTGGAGCAAGGTACAGGGTTTCAGCAGGATGGAGGACCGGTAGTCGATAGAGCAGGCTACAAAGGTGAGCAGGACGGAGGAAAACACATCACTAGGGCAGGGTACAGGGGTCAGCAGGGCGGAGGACCAGGGGTCAGTAGGGCAGGGTACAGGGGTCAGCAGGACGGAGGACCAGGAGTCAGTAGGGCAGGGTACAGGGGTCAGCAGGACAGAGGACCGGGGGTCATTAGGGCAAGGTATAGGGGGTTAAATCCCCCCATTACTCTTCTTAACCAACCCCCCCAGTCTATCCCCCTTTACTCTTACACCCCCCAATCTTTCCCCCTTTACTCTTTACACTCCTCAATGACTGCCCCTCTCCCCCTGGTCACATGGGACCCCCACCAAAGTACCTTTAGGATGACAGCAGGCTGACTCTCCTCTTGAGTCCAGCGATCAGTGGGCAGAGCTTTCCGTCATGCCTCCTCTGCAGACTTGCACATACCTCAGATCGCCATTCTGGCAGAGTGGAGTGCATGCACCCCGCCTCTTCCTCTGTACAGGAAAACAAAACATCACAGCAGGATGAGGACAGGGCGGATTCAGTGCGCTCCGCTCTGCACTGTGCATGTATGTTAGAGGCAGCTGGACTGGCGGGGAGAGATGCTGGCTGGTGGCTGCCATACACAGTGTTGATCATGGCGTGCGGGAACCAAGATACCCCGCAGACGCCACAGGCAATCCGGGACTCCGTCCTGATTCGCCGGGACTCTGGGACAGGGACCAATTTTCGGGAAGGTCCCGGCGAATCAGGGATGTTTGGGAGGTATGGATTTATTGTGTGTTCACATCATATGCATTATGCTGCACTGGGAAGCCTTGCTCTACACCAGGGATATGCAATTAGCGGACCTCCAGCTGTTGCAAAACTACAAGTCCCTCATGCCTCTGCCTCTGTGTGTCATGCTTGTGGCTGTCAGAGTCTTGCTATGCCTCATGGGACTTGTAGTTCTGCTACAGCTGGAGGTCCGCTAATTGCATATCACTGCCCTACACAGTCCCAATGCATTAACAAGGCAATTCACAATCTGCTGTGGTGAATAAAACAAAGGAAATAAATGTCACTGTCTCACATTTCAATTAAAAAAAAAAACACATCTGCACCACTCACTTCACAGTGCGTGTAGTATAATGCAGCCACTGGTGTGATCAAGTTTTACATCTGAACTCCAGACAAGCAGCTCATATGCAGGTAAAATAGAATTTCAGAGTAAACCTAACTAGTCTTAAAAATGCTCCCTGTGTAAGAAAAATGTGCATACAGTACTTACTTTTTTTCAGCCTGCTCTGATCCGGTCACTCGACCCCCTGTGCCAGCCAGTGGCAGCTGCAGGGGAGAAGAGAGACAGCATTACAGTGGGTGGAAATGCCTGGGAGTGGTGATATAACCCATAGGCTCCCAGGGCCCATCCTGTGTTAGCAGTCCCCCCCCCCCCCCCCCCCCCCCCCGTAGCTGCTGACTGACAAAGAGGAGCTGGATACCGTGACCAGACCAAATCAGGCTGCAAATAGGTAAGTACATATATCTTTCTTACATGGGTTAGTCAACATAGTTGTTAGGAAGGGGGCAGAAGCATTTTTAAGACTAGTTAGATTTAGTCTGGAATTCTACTTTAACTGTGTTTTATCTGTTTGCCTATCAGAAGATTTCTATTTCCATTTTCAAGCTATGAAATTTACACAGCTCTGATCCTCGGCAGAGCCAGCTTGGTCACTCAACATTCTCTGCTGCAGATAGGTAACACAGCTAGGTCACCTTCCTGCTCCTGACTTGTGACTGTGAAGGGGCAGCAAAAGACTGATAAAGTTATCTCTCTACTCGCTCCTCCTGCCAACAGGTTGCTGCATGCACATTCAGGACAGCTTGGCCCCTAGTGTTGTCTGCCTGGAATGTTTATTATTATTAAAGTGGTTCTAAAGCATTCTATGCATTAAGATAAAAAACCTTCTATTGGAGAGGATCCCCCCAGCCCCCTTTATACTTACCTGAGCCCGATCTCAATCCAGTGCACAACAGCAGAGGCTTTTCCGGCTCTGTCCCTCCTCACTGACTCCGGCTCCTGTCAATCAATTCCTATTATGAGGAAGTTGGGAGGGTGGTGCCGAGCCCCATTGTCTGTGTCAATAGAGGCAGATAGCGAGACCCAGGAACAAGCCCACACAAGTGCCCCCATAGAAAGCGGCTTTCTATGGGGGCACTTGACAGGGGAGGAGCCAAGAGTGCCAGCGGCAGACCTGACAAGGGGAGGGTTGGGCTGCTCTGTGCAAAACCATTGCACAGAGCAGGTAAGTATACCTTACTGAACATTTTAATTAAAAAAAAGGAGGCTTTAATATCACTATTATTATTATTATACAGGATTTCTATAGCACCAGTGCAGTGCTTTACAAAAACAAAAAGTCAGTACACTTACAATACAATTTAAGACAAGAGGGTTAGAACGGCCCTGCTCATAAGAGCTCACAAACTAAAAAAGATAATAATAGTTAGATGTTGCATTGATGGTGAAAGGAAATGTACAGTTTTTAGGTAGAGGCAGGATAGGCTTCCCTGAAAGATGATTTTTCATAAATAACCTAAAGGATGGGAATAGGAGTTAGTTGGACAGATTGTGGTACTGAGTTCAGTAGATGGGAGAGGCTGTGGAGAAGTCCTGGAGGAGCGCATGGGATGAGGTGGCGATAGAGCTATGGAGAGCAGGAGGTCTTGGGCAGAGACTGAGTGATTGGCAGAGAGGAGCAGCAAATGCTGAACAATTGGTAGGGTGGATGAGTCTGGCAGCAAAAATCATGATAGACTGACTGAAGGGAGGAAATCCTGTGTAAAGCGAGTTCAATGAGAAGGGAGTTGCAATAGTCAAACAGAAAGATAACAAGTGTAGCTCAGAGGAGCCTCTTAAAACGGAGTTTCACCCAAAGTGGAACTTCCGCTCATCTGATTCCTCTCCCCCTCCGGTCTCACATTTGGCACCTTTCGGGGGGGAGAGGATATCGGTCTTTCACAGGTATCCTGTCCCCACTTCCGGGAGCTTGAGCCGCTTCCCTTGACGTCACAGCTCGGCTCCCTCCTCCTTCCACTACCGCCAGGCCGATAGAAGCGGAGCCTCGCGCTTGCGCAGTAGGGTTCCCAGCGTGAAGCCGTAAGGCTACACTGCTGGGTTCCCCTACTCGCAATGGCGGCGGCAGCACCCGACAGCTGATGGAAACATCAGCTGCGGGTGCCAACATCGCTGGACTCCAGGACAGGTAAGTGTCCTATTATTAAAAGTCAGCAGCTTCAGTATGTGCAGCTGCTGGCTTTTAATTTTTGAAGCGGTGGGGGACCTACGCTTTAAGTATAATTGGTTCTGTACTCTGCCTCTCAACCCCAAGAACAGTCTCAGCCCCTCTGGCACACCTGGCAATAGTGTAAGTGCAAGCACAGTCATAATAGACAAACATTGTAGTAAAACACAGTAATAGTCTTTACTGTGAAGCTTCTGTGGAATGGTAACAAACAGTAAAAGTATAGTTCAAGTAAATTAACTGTAGAATAACAACTGAAAATCAAAAGTAATATACTCAGTGGTACTGTCAGGCTGCTTTCAGGGGATTCCTCAATAGCGAATAACCGCAAGAGCAGAGACAAGCACTTTAATAATAACAGATTACAAATGGCAAACTTTATTTGCCATTCAAACTTTATTATGAACACCCCCCCCCCCTTTCGGTTCGCACCAGAACATGCGAATAGGCAAAAAATTTGTTTGAACATGCGAGCACAGTTAAAGTCTATGGGACACGAACATGAAAAATCAAAAGTGCTAATTTGCTTATATGCATGGTATTGCCTTAAAAAGTGTTTTAACGGAGGGCGGGGCTACGTAAATGGGTGACCCCACCCCCTCTGACACCACGGGGAAAGCCATAGGGAAGTCCCCGTGTGTAAAGGGGCGGGGGTCACCGGGTGGCCCCGCCCTCCGTTATATAAGAGCTGTCACCTGAACAGGAGCGTCACACAGCAGGAAACTCCCATTGAGGCAGATTCGGGGGACGAAGCGGAGAAGAAGAACCCGGACGAGAAGACCGGAGGAAGAAGCGGAGGAAGAACAAGATGGAGGAAGAAGAAGAACACCGAAGGAAAACCAGAAGAAGATGGAAGAAGAAGCGGGAAAAGAAGAAGACATTAATAAAGGAATTGTCAAAAACCGTCTATTGTTTTTTTTTTAACATTCTTGACACTTTTTTTGTGAAATGGTAGGGGTACATTTGTACCCCATTACCAATTCACACAGGGGGGATCTGGGGGTCCCCTTGTTAAAGGGGGCTTCCAGATTCCGATAAGCCCCCCCGCCCACAGACCCCCACAACCACCGGGCAAGGGTTGTGGGGATGAGGCCCTTCTCACCATCAACATGGGGACAAGGTGCTTTGGGGGGCTACCCCAAAGCACCCTCCCAATGTTGAGGACATGTGCCTGGTACGGTTCAGGGGGGGGGGCGCTCTCTCGTCCCTCCCTCCTTTCCTGTGGCCTGCCAGGTTGTGTGCTCGGATAAGGGTCTGGTATGGTTTTTTGGGGGGACCCCATGCCATTTTTTTTTTAATTTTGGTGCGTGGTTCCCCTTAAAATCCATACCAGACCTGAAGGTCTGGTATAGATTTTGAGGGGGACCTCCACGACATTTTTCTTTTAAATTTTGGCGCGGGGTTCCCCTTAATATCCATACCAGACCTGAAGGGCCTGGTATGAAATTTGGGGGGACCCCCACGCATTTTTTTAAAATTTTGGTTCGGGTTTCCCCTGTGGGGGAATCCCATGCTGTTTTTATCAATCAACTTTTATGTGTATTGCCAGGACCGACAATTCATTATAGCAGCGAGTAGTTTTAAATTACTTTTTTTCCTTTAGAAATGTAATTTTGCTGTCAGACTGTTCTAAACAGGGGAAACATGCGCCACTTTACAGTCATACTTTAGACACCCCCGAGGAAAGGAAATTTAAAGGAATATTACACTTTTATTGTTTCACTTTAAGCATTATTAAAATCACTGCTCCCGAAAAAAATGGCAGTTTTTAAAACTTTTTTTTGCATTGATACATGTCTCCTGGGGCAGGACCCAGGACCCCAAACACTTTTTATGACAATAACTTGCATATTAACCTTCAAAATTAGCACTTTTGATTTCTCCCATAGACTTTTAAAGGGTGTTCCGTGGCATTTGAATTTGCCGCGAACACCCCAAATTTTTCTATATTCGGCGAACAGGCGAACAGCCAATGTTCGAGTCGAACCCATGTTCGACCCGAACATAAAGCCCATCCCTAATTATGAATACTTATATATATCTGAATAACCGCTTCCCGCGGGAAGCCACAGTCTACACACTACCTAAAATGCACAAAAATCCTCTCTTACCCCCCCCGGTAGACCTATTGTATCCGGCATAGGATCACCCATGGAAAATGTGAGTAGATTTGTTGGTTTTTTCATTATGCCTCATGTTACCCGGTTGCCATCATACGTGAAAGACACAGGAGACTTACTCAAGCAAATTGAAGGATTAGATCGAAGCCCTGCTCATGAATTTGGATGTCGAAGCCTTGTATTTGAGCATCCCTCACAAGCAGGGCGTCGGAATGGTACGCACCTTCCTCACGGAACAGGATCATACATCCTGACCATTCAATGCGTTCATCTTCAAGGGCTCCCACTACCTCCAGGTACAGGGTGTGGCCATGGGCACATACTGTGTGCCGCCCTACGCCAACCTGTACATGGGGGGTGGTAGCGGGAGATTTTCTCTGATGACAGTTTGGGGCCATACATGAGCAATGCAATAGTATGACTACGCTATATAGATGATATTCTTATCTGGACAGGGACCAGTCTAATGCTTGACACCTTTGTGAGGACCCTAAATAACAGCACATTTAATTTGAAATTTACTGTAAACAGTCACCCCAATACCATTACATTCTTAGATCTTCATTTAAAGATTCTGAGAATTGTCTGGCTACCACTTTGTATCGAAAGTCAACTGCGGGAAATACCATCTTGGACGCTCAAAGTGCACACCCAGCTACGCTTGTCCGCAGCATCCCCTACGCATTGTATATTAGATTAAAAAGGAACGGTACACATCTGTCAGATTTCAAACACCAGGCTAATCTTCTGTGACAACGGTTATTACAGAAAGGATATACCAAATCACTTTTACAGAAAGCCTACAACAGAGCCCTTAACCAACCCCGCAGTGCACTTCTGTACAAACCTAACACTTGGGAAAACAACACCTCCACTGTGAGATTCATTACCAAATTCTCCAGTCAGCAACAACAACTTAGGAACATTTTATCGCATCATTGCCACTTATTGCATGATGATCCCATGCTTAGGAAATATATTCATGATTACTCAGAGATCACCTTTAAATGTGCCACCTCACTCTGGGACAGGCTGACGCGTAGCCATTACGCCCCTGCCCCGAGAGGGTTGGCACATGCTACAGGGATCTACAAATGTGGTAGTTGTACTTTTTGCCTGTGCATTTCCACTGGCTCTTGTTTTGTACTCCCAAATGGAGAGACATTTCACCCCAAATTTGTGGCAGATTGCAGCACCCAAGGTGTGATATATCTTATGTTGTGCAAATGCAGGGCCTTCTATGTTGGGAAGACAATCTGCCAATTAAGGCAGAGACTTAATGACCACATTTATTATTCAGCATTCAGGTAAAATGCTCATTCCTGTGAGCAGACACCTTGACCTGTACCACACATTTAATACATTCTTCCTCACATTCCTGGTACTGGAGGTTATTCCCCAGGACCCCAGGGGAGGCGACTGGGATAAACGAATATTACAAAGGGAACCCCTATGGACAGAGCGGTTGAGCTCTTCTTATCCCCCAGGAATTAATCAGGTTCAATCATATAAGTCCTTTCTATGAATTATGTGTCTCTGGGTGTTTTTGTTTAGTTTTTCTTTCCTTTTTTTGTTTTTCTGTTTGTTCTTCTGTTTTCAGGTTTACCCTAATTACACTATATATATTAGTGAGTGACTTAATCTTTAGAGTCGGTTTAACATTACACATTCTTATATGTAATATTTCTGGTGTACATTGTATTTTAACCACTTAAGGACCGGAAGAATTTACCCCCTTAAAGACAGGCCATTTTTTGCGATACGGCACTGCGTTACTGTAACTGACAATTGCACGTGTCGTGCGGTGCTGTATCCAAACAAATAGAGCTTTCTTTTGGTGGTATTTGATCACCTCTGCGGTTTCTATTTTTTGCAAAAGCAAAAGCAAAAAAGGGGTTCCCCTAAGTGGATTTTCCCGACACTTGCACATAAATTGTACACAGTAGAGGAGTACAAACTCATATAAAGGATAAAAAAGTATTTTTATTTATTCAAAGAATTTCATCTTCTAAAAACATTGTGGACATTATAAGCAACGAAAACATATTACATGATTAACATAATTTGTGTGGGTCAATAACCAATGATGTTGTATGCAAGAACTCTTTTCAAGCCCGACGTGTTTTGGGGTACATAGAATTGCAGTCCTTCTTCAGGGGCATAACTGAAAAGAGGGGTTCATCTAAATTAATTGAAAAAAAAAAATTGCCATATAGAGTTGTCAATAAATATCTGTTTATAGGTTAAATGATCAGTTGATCACCTACCTGAAAATGTTTTGTTGGTTACTCTGAGGGAGAGTTTAAAAACCACATGGAAAAGCAAGGCATGCTAGATGGGATAGTAATCGAGTATATTTTTGTGGGTGCAGATGCTGTTCCTTGAGTATTGCAATTTTAACTAAGTATTGGTAGACCCATACGAATTATGTTAATCATGTAATATGTTTTCGTTGTTTATAATGTCCACAATGTTTTTAGAAGATGAAATTCTTTGCATAAATAAAAATACTTTTTTATCCTTTATATGAGTTTGTACTCCTCTACTGTATACAATTTATGTGCAAGTTCCGGGAAAATCCACTTAGGGGAACCCCTTTTTTGCTTTTTATGCTTTATTGGATGTGGCACGGCCCCTCTTAACCTAGGAGAGTTAGTCGCTCTTTGTTTTAAAAAAAGGACGACAATTTTACTTTTTGCTATAATAAATATCCCCCCAAAAAAGTTAAAAAAACAAATTTCTTCATCAGTTTAGGCCAATATGTATTCTCCTACATATTTTTGGTAAAAAAATTACAATAAGCATATATTGATTGGTTTGCGCAAAAGTTATAGCGTGTACAAAATAGGGGATAGATTTATGGCATTTTTATTATTTTATTTTTTTTTCTAGTAATGGCGGTGATCAACGATTTTTTAGCAGGACTGTGACATTGCGGTGGACAGACACTTTTGACACTTTTTTGGGACCATTGACATTTATACAGCGATCAGAGCTAAAAATAGCCACTGATTACTGCATAAATGTCACTGGCAGGAAAGGGGTTAACACTAGGGGGTGATCAAGGGATTAAGTGTGTTCCCTGGGACTGCACCTGTATGGGGGCTGGGCTGACTGGAGGAGGAGAGAGATCGCTGATCCTGATAGTTAGGATCAGCAGATCTCTCGCTAACTCTTCTGTCAGAATGGGGATCTGTCTGTTTACATTGACAGATCCCCATTCTGGCTCTCATTCCTACGATCGCGGTTGGCCAGCGGACATCGCGGCCACGTGCATCGGGTCTAACCGCCATACAGCGAGCGTACGAGGGCCTGCTACTGTTTCTTAAGGGTGGCGCTGTACACCTATGGCTATTTGCGGGAATGTGCCGACCTGCCTCCGTATAACGATGGCGACTGGTCGGCAAGTGGTTAATATTTGTTTATTTAGATCTCCAATTGAACTGGTGTTCAGATCCCCTGCTATGACAATTGCATGCTGGGTATTGTGGCCGATGCTGCGGGGCGTGGGCAGCCCGATTGGGATACATATCTAGGGCTTACTTGTGAGTTCTATTCTCTGACAGACACCTTCACCATTGGATTCATACCATCCAACCGGAAACTTTATTTCAGCGACTTACAAGGGGTATGTACACTTCTATGCAGCATTTCTTTTTCTAGAGCAAACTTTGACAGCCAACTGTGTGGTGTAGTCACAAGCAGCATAAGTATCCCTGTGATCCTTTTTCTTTTAGACTGCCTCCCGTGAGAGATCTGTATCATACCCAAGACATAATTTCTGGGGGCTTTAACTGATTAATAACCAAAATATACCAGACCAGTTTTGGCTGGTGCTCAAAATTTTTTTTTGGGGGGGGGGGGGGGGGGGCGCAAACAAACTGAAAAATTCTGAAAAAAAACATCAATTGCAGCTTCACTGTGCCATCAATTGCAGCCACTGTGCCATAAAATGCAGCCACTGTGCCCCATCAAACGCAGCCAATGTGCCCCATCAAACGCAGCCACTGTGCCATCAAACGCACGCAGCCACTGTGCCATCAAACGCAGCCACTGTGCTCATCAAATGCAGTCACTGTGCCCATCAAATGCAGCCACTGTGCCATCAATTGCAGCCACTGTGCCATCAACACAGCCACTGTGTCCATCAAATGCAACCACTGTGCCCATCAAATACAGCCACTGTGCCCATCAATTGCAGCCATTGTGCCTATCAATTGCAGTACCTGTGCCCATCATATTCAGCCTGTGTGCCCATCATATGCAGCTTGTGCCCATCATATATAGCCTGTGTGCCCATCTATTGCAGCGCCTGTGCCCATCATATGCAGCCTGTGTGCCCATCATATGCAACTTGTGCCCATCATTTGTAGCCCGTGTGCCCATCATATGTAGCCTCTGTGCCCATCATATGTAACCTGTGTGCCCATCATATGTAGCCTGTGTGCCCACCATATGCAGCCTCTGTGACCCATTATATGTAACCTGTGTGCCCATCATATGTAGCTCTGCTCTCTTCCGTTCTGTTAGGCTCCCAATCAGGACGCTTGCGCCTTCAGCTGATCAGGTGACAGGTATTAGATCTGCACCTCCTGATTGGCTGAGAGGCAGTTCAGTGTTAGGTATTAGATCTGCACCTCCTGATTGGCTGAGAGGCAGTTCAGTGTTAGGAAAGCAATTATATTAATTTGCTTTGCTAACCCACCTGTGTGAACTGTGAGCACAACGCTTTGTGTTCGCATTTCACTTTTTTGAAGCCTATTAGAGCCTATGGCTCTAATCGGGTGCATCAAAAACAACCCCCCACCGCTGGAATTCAGGCGCCTGGCATCCGAAAAGGGGCCGGATGCCTGAATTGGGGGTGTCTACAATGCATGAATCTATCCATTATACACAGAGGGGGTGGCTGGAGAGAGGGGGCGGCGCCCTCGCGCCCTTATGAACGCACCGACACTGTCCCAGACATATTATATTGTAACCTATCATCCAGAATCATACCTCTGTATTTATCTATCTTCATTGTGTTGACAAAGTGGAGAACATGTATGGCCAACTCAACCTGTCAAAGGCTTTTGGACATCCAGGCTTAGGACGATGGCTGGGCAGGAAGATCTATTGAGGAGGTCTATCAAATCTATGGTGCGGCATGTGTTATCCCCCACAAGCCAGGACAAAACCCACTTGGACTTTATTAATTAGTTTAGGAATGATCTGGGATAGTCTGGATTTTTTGGAAATATTTTGTAATCTGAATTTAATAGGGCTATGGGCTTATAATTATCGGGAATGGAGGGATCCTTACTGGGTTTAGGGATAACGGAGATATAGGAGTGTGAGAACTGCGAGTGGCGGGGCTGTCCTTTAAATGAAGTACCATACAGATCCAACATTGGAGGGCCAGGATGTCTAGGAAGGTTTTATAGTAGGAATAAGGTAACCTGTCAGGACCTAGTGACTTATGGAGTGGGAGATCTTTCTTCGTGTTTGAAAGTTCCTCCATAGTTATAGCTGCATTTAATGTAACGAAATCTGTGGACAGCTTTGGTAACACAAGATCGGAGAAAAACCTATCAAAGTTTTGTTGAGTAAATTTAAAATGGTTTTCAGGGGTTAGGCAGTTGTATAGCTTATGGTAAAAGGTTCCAAAAGTCTTAGACATGTTTAGGGGGCAATGAGTCCTAGTTCCATCCGCTTGTAAAAGAAAGTCAGGAAAGGAGTGGAAAGGTCGTGGACATAATTTATTTACTAGCATCCTATGGGGCTTATTAGAGATTTCATAACATTTTTGTTTTGCCCATACCATGGATTTAGCTGCCTTACTTAGGGCTAAGGATTTTATTTGTTCCCGAAGGGATGTGACTTTGCGCAACTTTACCACTGTGACCTCACACAGAAGCCGACACTCTGCAGCCCGTAAGTCAACCAACAAGGACTGCAGAAGTCTATCCCTGTCTTTCCTCAGGCGGGATCTTTCCGTGATACAAACGCCACGAAAGTAGGCCTTGTGTGCCTCCCACAGTGTAGCTGAGTCCTGAACAGAGCCCAAATTGAATTTGAAAAATTCCTCAACTCTTTAGCTAGTTTAGTTCAGGTAGCCTGTGACTGTAGGAGGTGATCGTTAAGGCGCCAGTGGCATGTCCTAGAAGAGGTCTGGGACAAAATGACATCCAGCGTGGTAGGGGCATGGTCGGATGGAATTATGTCAGATTCAACAATATAGGGGATGAGTGGGGCCGAGGTAAAGAAATGGTCCAATCTGGAGTAAATTTAATGGGCTATGGAATAAAAGGTGAATTTCTTAGTGGAGGGATGTTTAATCCTCCACGAATCAAACAAGTGATGGGATCTAATACATTTGCAGAAAAAATTTGCTTGAGAGGAGACCTTTCATGGGGAGGGTATCCCGGGGAAGAGTCTGCCTATCTGTAGTGGGGGACATGACCAAATTAAAATGCCAACCTACAATCATAACAGGTTGGGAGTGGTAATGGGGAGACTCAAAAATCTTGTTAAGAAACTCAATCTGTCCAGAGTTAGGGGCATATACATCAACTATGGTAAAAGAAGAAGACATGTAGTCACACTCCAGGATAATAAACCACCCGTGAGGATCAGCATGTGCTGTTTTGACCCTAATGGGGCAGGATTTTTTAATTAGAATTGCCACTCCAGCACTACCAGTGGAATCAGAGGCAAAGTAGGAGGAGGGGAAGTATTTCAAGGCAAACTTCAGTGAACCCCAGCACGAGAGTATATTTCCAGGAGCATTACCACATCAGCCCTTGAAGACCTGAACTCTTTCAAAGCCAACCACCACTTTTGTATAGAGTTCAGGACTTTTACATTATAGGACAAAATACGCAAAGCCATGTTGACACATCAGCAATAATAGCTCATTTGGGCATATAAAACGTAAAAGAGAGCATAAAATAAAGGAATAGAAAAATGATAAATACATGTAAGACACAGTAAACATACTTGCATGTGTGTAAAAAGCATGTAGACCTCAGTAGCAAAAAAGTAATGCGTGACATTAACCTACAGAGATGACACTTGTATGTGGACATACAGTGGAGTCATATGAAACTAAAACAGGTACTGAAAAAAAAAGAAAAAACAACATTAGAAAGCCTGAGAGGCAGCTGCATTTGAGGAGGCCTTGGTAGGAGCCAAAGGCCAAGTAGGGACACATGAGGGCCTACAGCAGGGAACTCGGGAGAAGGGGGTCTGCCTGCTCTCCATGTGAGTATAATTAAAGAGACAAAAGTAAGAGAAAGAAAACCTTTTGTAATCAATCAGAACATCAAAACCCCATGGGAATGGAAGCATTTACCCGGAAAAATAGGGTAACTCTAAACTGGAGTCCAGGCCACAACGATAAGTAGCCTAGAAAAAAAAAGAGGAAAGAGCCAGGAAATATTCCCGGCACATCAAGGAGGTTGCTTGGAGAATGGGGAGCGTTAGGGTGTGGAGAAAGACTTCGACTGACCCTTGGCCAGGGTCCACATACGGCTGGGGGTAGAAGGTATCGGACAACCTGGTGCGAGGGGAGGTAACAGGTCTTCTTCAGGCCGAGGAGGATGATTCAGGCTTTTGATAAAGGCTTCCCCTTCTTAGAGATCTTGGAGATTGTATTGGGCTCCCTCTTTGGAAACGATGAGACAGAGGGGGAATCCCCAGTAGTATGGGACTCGGTGATGTTGTAGGTGTGCTGTGATAGGCGAAGATTTCTCCGTTTGGATAAGGTGATGGAAGAAAGGTCACTAAATATTTGGATCTTAGCCCCTTATATGTAATCTGGGATTTGTTGCGCATGGCCAGGGTTAAAGCCTCCTTACTGTCATAGAAGTGAAACCGTACAATTACATCCCTGGGCCTAGCTCCGGCCGGAGGTTTAGGGCCTAAGGACCTGTGGGCCCTATCCAAATGCCTGTCAACATCCACCACCATGGGGGCCAGTGTGTTAAAAAGGACCAGGAGATAGGGGCGTAGAGTGTTGTCACCCACCATTTCAGGTACACCTCGAAAGCGCAGGTTTTGGCGCCTCTCCCTGTTCTCTAAATCCTCTTGCTACAATTGCAGTTGGGAGAATGAGTGTTTTAGGGTAGAGTTTTCTTCCTCAAGAACCTGTACATAATTCACCAGCTCATTAAACATATTCTCCAATACGTCAGTATGCTCACCTATTGGGGTGATTTCCCCCCGCAGTTACAGAGAGATCTTGCCCACCTCTGCTGCAATGTTGCAGGTGATTTGTTGCAAAAGGTTCTGCAGCTTGTCATCCAGTATGTTCTGAGAGGGGGAGGATTAGTCCCAGGTATAGGTTTAGCAGCCGGCACAGGATTACTGGCTTCCTTAGTCCCCAGAAGCGGGTCCATCGTTGCAAAGGGATCGGCAGGTGAACTCGAGGCAGGGGATTGCGGCCTAGTAAGGTATCGGTCCATAGCTGCTCCCGATCGCGGCCAAAACAGCGGACTATAGCAGTGTTGCTGCTGGCCAATCTTTCCCATGAGGTGCCCAAGGAGCTTAGGAGATAGTTAGGCTTACCCCCGATGCTTTTGCAGGACAGTGTAGCTGCGCTGAGATGACGGAGAGCAGACGGACCCGGAACTCACTCAAAACACGTCCGCCATTTCAGAAGCCGCACATGCACCCCTATGTATCTTCATTGTGCATGACCTAACACATGCTCATTGGTTTTGAGGTTAGTATAAAATACCCAAAAAAAATAGGTATCCTATATGCTAACGCCCTCCGCACGAGGAACACCTCCACCGCGCCACTGATTCCACAAAGAACCTGAAAAATTACTAAATAAATATATTACTAAATAAATAAATAACTAAATAGATAAGTATGCACCAATGAAAGTGATTAAATAATACTCAACACTAGTGACAGTGATTATATGGTAAAATGGTGAAAACCAAAAATGTTGAGCTGCCCCCTTCAGTGTACAGTATAAATCAATAATATATTTAATCCTACATATCGGTTAATAGACCACAAAAATGGTAAACCGACACCTAGGCTAAATGGAAGGCGCTCAAAAACAAAACGTGTATACCTTACAGTGTACAATAATGGTGACAACCTCTCAATAGTCAATGAGTTACCTAAATAAAACAGTGTACTTTGCAGTGTGTGATCGTGGTGATAACCTCAATTCGTGAGTCAATCACCTAAATACAATAGTGGTGATGCCCTCTTTAGGTGAATCAATCACCTAAGTATAACACACTGAAATACCAGTGACCCACAGAAATGTATATATATATATATATATATATATATATATATATATATAACCTGTAAAAATAAAATAAAATATAAAATTAAATATAAACTTAAAGATGAACATACAAATGTATAGTGTGACCATATACATTAATACACAAATATAAAAGTGACAGCAACTAGAAAAAATGAACATGTGCAAGTTTTCCAATTCATGCTGCAAAAGTTAGAAACTTCATCTACAGTTCATGAATGAAAGCAGCCTCCAAACCAGCTGCAAGTGACAGAGGATAGTGACGATAAATTGAAAATCAAATGTCCCACACAAATGATTCCTCAGTGATATGTGTCAAATGATGAGCAACTTCGTGCTTCTTTCACCTCACCACCGTGCTAGTGAATCACACTCTCCAGACCTGCACTCACCGAAATAAAATGCCAGCACTCTCATGCAAGGCAAAACACGCTCTTTTTACCACACTCCAGGGTAAATAGTGTATACGAGGTTCACAACGATGGTTTTCAATGGATCCACATAAAAGAAAATAAATGCCCCAATAGTGTAATTCAGCAACAACAATTTATTAAAATCACTGCAATCCTCACACATAGCACTCACATTAGTGTAAAATCAAAAGGCACAAACCGTGTAGTAAACAGCAAGCCTCAACTCTGTGGATATACCAATAAACAATGGTCACGGCGGACCCGAGGTGTACAGCTGCTGGGTATGTTCTCACCCCACCCTCGGGATTCCTCCGTCCCTCCGTGCGCTCGTAATCCTATCCTCCTGTGTGGCTGACAGCATGTACGTCACAACTCACAGCCACGCCCCAACATGTTTCGTCATGGATAGACTTCTTCATGGGATTCATGGGGATACCCACCTTTTAATTAATAATGATTTTTAAAGAGACATACACGGTCTCTGACAAATTGAAGTACACCACTTATGGATATATTTTCTCTCCACATCCTTAGATAACACCATTACTTTGTGAGCTTATTATAAGCCATTTTAGTACCTCTCTCATGTGCGTCTGCTGGACTGTTGCACTCTGAGGATTTAATCCTCGGGCTGTTGAGTACATATGTACTTACTTTTGGTAAGTTATGTTACTCTGTAGTACACACCCTAGACACTGGGTGTGGTGACGGTGTTTTGCTCTTCATTCTATATATGCACTACCTCTTATGAAGGTATCAGCTTTGGATACTGGGTGTATCCCCACATCTTTCCTTGCCCTGGTTGCATGCCTGTTCCTAGTTTTGGGATCTAGAACACAGTCTTAATTTATGTTTTCTTCTTTCTTTTTTTTTCTTTACAAATAAAATGCAAATATTGTGTTTGGTGGTTCTTATATGTATATTTACTGATGTTTTTCTCATCTACTTAGTAAAAAATACTGATAAGCTCCTGAAGAAGCATCTTATCACGAAACATGTAGAGCTTGCATCTTTAAAACGTTATCCTGCTTCCACTCTGCTAAAGTATATCCCCAGTGGTTGATACACACCGACCCTGGCCCAGCGGTTAGAGTAGGTTGTGCTGATTATCGTTTTGCATGAGTCTGTATTCTCTTTTTATATGTTTTTAGGAAGTTTGTAAATTTGTTATGAATAAAAACTGTATTTTTATATTATTGCCTGAGAGGCATGTTGAGTATTTTGCAGATCTCACTTTTTGTCACAAAATTTTGAAAATTGAAAAAAGAAAAAAAAATACATTTTTCTTTTCTTTCTTTATTTTCAAAAATAAATGAGATCTGCAAAATACTCACCATGCCTCTTAGCAAATACCTTGGGGTGTCTATTTTCCAAAATGGGGTCATTTTGGGGGGTTTTATGCTATCTGGACATTTCAGGGCCTCCATAACTGTGATAGGTAGTGAGGAGTAAAATCACAATTTTATGCCTTTAGAAAGCCTGAAGGCGGTGATTGGTTTTCGGGGTCCTGTACACGGCTAGGCTCCAAAAAAGTCTCACACATGAGGTATCCCTAAACACAGAAGCATCAGAATGTATTTTGGGGTGTCATTTCACATATGCCCATGGCATGTTTGAGCAATAGATCATTTAGTGACAACTTTACGCAAAAAAAAAAGTGTAATTTTTCCTGAAACTTGTGACAAAATATAAAATATTGCATGGACTCAACATGCCTATCAGCAAATAGCTTGGGGTGTCTACTTTCCAAAAAATGGTCATTTGGGGGGTTTTGAACTGTCCTGGCATTTTACGCACAACATTTAGAAGCTTATGTCACACATCACCAACTCTTCTAACCACTTGAAGACAAAGCCCTTTCTGACACTTTTTGTTTGCATGAAATTTTTTTTTTTTTTGCAAGAAAATTACTTTGAACCTCCCAAAACCCCCAACCATTATATGTTTTTTAAAGCAAAGGCCCTACAGATTAAAATGGTGGGTGTTGCAATTTTTTTTTTTTTTTCACACAGTGTTTGTGCAGCGATTTTTCAAACGCAATTTTTGGGGAAAAAACACACTTTTTTTAATTTTAATGCACTAAAACACACTATATTGCCCAAATGTTTGATGGAATAAAAAAGAAGATCTTATGCCAAGTACATGGATACCAAACACGACATGCTTTAAAATTGCGCACAAACATGCAGCGGCCACAAACTACATACATTTTTAAACGCCTTTTAAAGCCTTTACAGGTTACCATTTTAGATCTACAGAGGAGGTCTACTGCTAAAATTACTGCCCTCGATCTGACCTTCGCGGTGATACCTCACATGCATGGTGCAATTGCTGTTTACATATGACACCAGACCGACGCTTGCATTCGCCTTTGCGCGTGAGCACAGGGCGACAGGAGTGCTTTTTTTTTTTTAATTATTTATTTTGCTTTTTGATTATATTTTTAAACTGTTCCTTTCATTTTTTTAAATCATTTTTATTATTATCTCAGGGAATGTAAATATCCCCTATGATAGCAATAGGTAGTGACAGGTACTCTTTTTTGAAAAAATTGGGATCTCTCCTCTGCCCTCAAAGCATCTGACCACACCAAGATTGGTGTGATAAAATGCTTTGCCAATTTCCCAATGGCACTAGCTAACTATTGTTTTTTTTATTTTATTTTTTTGTTTGTGTTTTTTTTCCACTTTTCACTTTTAAAAAACTGTACAAAAAAAACCTGTAAACTGAACGTTGCAGATTAGGGCCTCTCAAAATGTGATGGCCATCACATCAATCGAGACCCCGAGACCCTGTGTTAGTGTGCCTAGGACTGTGTGGTGCTGTACCCTATGTTAAAACTCCACTAGTGTGTGGTAGCATTTGAAACATTCACCAATGCAGAAACCAGGTTGGTCAGGACAGGAGGGACAATAAAAGCGGGTGTCAAGCCTAAATCTGCATTTGCTGCAGACATGACATCTTTTTTGGGGGTTTCTTTGGCTAGGGGTACCAGGGATGACAAAAGAAAAATGCCTCTCATACAGCCGGCTCACTGCATTTGGATTGGGAAGTTGGGCAAGAGTACCGTCTGGAAACAGAAGGGCTCTGATGATCTCTTCCTGGAATTTAAGGAAGGATGCAGTCCATCCTGAAGCTCTGTATAGCACATGAGCGTTCAGCAAAGCCAATTGAAATAAGTGGAAGGGAGAAGCTACGCTATATAACGATGCGGGTCAGCAATGTATAATGTGATCCATTGACAACGTCAACCTGTGACGAAACGCGTCTGGAGGAGGATACGTGCTGACGTCACCACACTGTTGTCCTAGGAGGATGGGAAGTTCTATTGTAGCCGGCCGGCTCTGTTTTTAGCGCGAGTATTTCTGCAATTAAAATGTAAGTGCAATACTATTTTTAAATAAATCCTGTTAAAGCGAGATTACGCTATGGTTGTTTCTCTTCTATACCCCGATCAACCTGTTTATACTGAGGTCTATGGACTATCTACGGCTTAAAGGGATTAGAGCACGTATTCAATTCAGTGACTACCCCTGCCTGGACGTTCCTGCCGTTTAAACAAGGGCCTTGGCTGGGCTATAGCCATCCGCTCTTCCTTGCTTACTATCTGGTAAGCGAGTCTTTTATTAGGTGGTGGCACTGATAAGGATATAGCTCACCCGGGTGTCGCATGTTTTAATTGCACTTCAATATTTTGGAATACATTATACATTGCTGACCCGCATCGTTATATAGCGCAGCTTCTCCCTTCCATTTATCACGTGCAATTTTTGCTTATGCTGCTGCTTTTTGGACTCTTTTTACTTTTGATTATTATCAATTTTTTATCTCAATAAGTTTGTTATATATATTTAAGCGCGGTTTTCTTTCCCTATAATTGAAATAAGTATACAGACACTTTTTTGTACCAGCGTCTGGCCTTACGGCAATTAGGTACGGCGCCAACAACTGGTCGTTGAGGTCCACCCCACCCATGTTAAGGTTGTATTCGTGGACACAAAGGGGTTTCTCCACAACACCAGTCGCCGTAGGAATTTGGACTGCCGTGTCTGCGTGAAGCGAGGACAGAACGAAAACATTCCATGAATCCCTCCACTTCACTGCTAACAAATTATTACACCTCAAGCAGGCTTTCTCCACCCATCTGTCGGGATTCTACAAGCCGTAGGGGGAAGCCCTGGCAATTAGATTGCACAGTGCCACATGCACCAATTCCATAATCAAACAAGTGACTAAAAAGTGGCAATCATGTAATCATTGTCCACCTACAAGTGGTACCCCTTTCCGAATAAGGGTGACACCAAGTCCCACACTATCTTACCAGCGCTCCCTATGTAATCTGGGCAGTTCTCTGGCTCTATGTGACTATCTCTTCCCTCGTAAACCATAAAACTACATGTATAGGCTGTGGCTCTGTCACAGAGCTTATACATCTTGACCCCGTATCTGGCACACTTAATCAGAGACTCATCAACGCAGACAACTTGATCAGGCGTAAACAAGGCTCCAAAGCGTTGGTTTAAGTGGTTTACGAGCAGCCGAATTTTGTAGAGCCGATCAAATCCAGGGTCACCCCGAGGACGACAGAGTTCATTGTCGCTGAAGTGCATGAACCGCAAGATCTGCTCATATTGTGTCCTGTTGGAGGCAGAGAACACGGAGGCAGAGAACACGGGCGTATGGTGAATTAGGTCAGTGGACCAATATGACCGCAACTCACTCTTTTTGGTTATGCCCATGAGGAGGGATAGGCCCAGAAAGGTCTTAAATTTGGAAACCGTAATTGGTATAGAGATCTTCGGTGAAAAACAGCGAATAAAAATCAAGTGACGTAAAGTCAACTGTTTCCACCTGAATTCTGGGTTGGCCAGTGAATGGGGGAAGTACGGGTGCTGCAGAAGTGGTGGGTTCCCAATTAGGCGAATACAGCAGGAAGGGCACTATGGGCACGACGGGCCTGTGTTTGTCTTCTTGGTGGCAGCGGGACACTACTTTTGCTTGCCACCTCGCCAGCTTGAACTGCACTTATGGGACTCGCCACGTCACCAAGTGTTACTGCAGTGCTGGATGTATGACCAGGATGTACTAGGCCGCTGGTGCTTGCCAGTTCACCAGAAGAAAGAGCGGCGCTAGTACTGGCTCTTTGCTTTATACGAGAGCCCTGTGGTTCTTGCACCTCAACGACAGCAGAAGAAGATCAGGGTCTGGTACGCCAGAGCTATCTGTCAAGGTGCTACTGTCGTCTACAGGATCATATTCTGAGCCTGAATCTGACAGATGAGTGACTTCCTCTTCACTATCTGTCATGCTCAGAAACGTGTAGGCCTCTTCACTAGTGTACCTTCGATTTGCCATTTTGGGCTCTAAATTTACTGGTACACTAGTGAGACTCATAGGTAAAAAAAGCTCCTGACTGTTAGTGACTTATTCAAACACTACCAAAAAACTGTTAGCGTCAGGCCTGACTCTGTGAACACTGCAGTTATGTGTTTTGTAAGTGACAGTTATTGATTGCTACTGCACTTGGGTGGGCTGGGCGGAGGGGCTAAACGCAGGTGCTAGCAGGGCTGATCTCACTATCTGGGCTGATCTCACTAACACTGCATTTTTGGGAACCCTAAACTGCTGGGAACGCTAGTATAGATCTGATCAGATCAGATATCGATCCGTTCAGACACTATACTACTAAGGGAGGCGTAAGGTGCGTGCATAGGCGTTAGCAGTACTGGCACTAATCTGACGCTGCCTGGGGTGATGCAGATCCTATCTGATGCTAAAAGCTAACTGATATCACCCGCCGGGTGATCAGGGGGTTAAACCTTTATTGGGTAAAATACGGCGAGTACCCTGACGCTATAAAAAAATAAACTAGATAAACTGCGTCACCCGTGACACTTATACTGTGATCACAGGTGACAGGGGGTAATCAAGGGGTTAAACCTTTACTGGGGGGGTTAGGGGGGGTCCCTAGACCTATCTAGGCCTAAGACTAATTACCCTAACACTGATTTTTGTCACTAATGACACTAGTACAGCGATCAAAAAAAAAATCTGATTGCTGTACTGGGTGACAGAGTGACAGGTGGTGAAGGGGTTAACTGGGGGGGGGGGTGATCGGGGGTGAATTGTGTGCCTACGTGACCTGGTGTCAGTGTAGTGTTGGTGCAACTCACTGTTTGATGCTCTCTCCTCTTGGTCTGGAACGAAAAGTTCGACACGAGGAGAGATGACATCACTTCCCCTGTCAGTGTTTACAGTTACACGACAGGGGAAGGATATCATTCGTCAGGAGCGATCATCAGGTCCAGGCCAGATTTCATTGGCCTGGGCTTGGGGATTGATCAGCTCCTAATCGAATCCGATTGCGCGCGCCCTAAAGCCAGCCGCACGCATCACGTATAGTAACGTGATTTCTCACAGCCGTACCAACCTGCCTAAGTAAAACTGTGCGGCTGGTCCGGAACCGGTTAAGGGAGCATCACATGCTGTCCTATACCCTGAAGTACCAGATTTTTGGCAAGGCCTGCGGGGTTGGTGGAGCACTGGAAAGTTAAGAGCAAACTGGCAATTTACTTTTCTAAGTACATAGTGGCTTTAAAAGGTAGGCAGCTCTTGGTCACATGGTCTAAAATATTGCATCATTGGTAGGTACTTTTAGTACACACATTTTGCATTTATGTACATGCATTTTAAAGTGCGGGATATGAAAGAAAAAAAAAAACATTCACACTTACCTAGGTGGATGCAGCATTGATCCAGTCTTCAGTGACCAGAGAGTAAGCGACAGTCAGACACCAATTCTCTGTTCTGCTCCTCCAGAACTCACTGGACCACCAGACTGTGAGGGGAAGAAAGAGTCTGGCCCATTAGAATGAGACAAACAAAGGTTGTCACGTTTGAAATCCAGCCTGAGTGGCAACCATGGCTCCAGAAGAAAGAAAACATGTGCTGACACTTCTTCTAAGGACTTTTGTTGTGTTAGTTTAGATACATTCTATTTTAATTACTTTAAAATAAAGATTATTTAAGGCAAGTATTGTCTCATTATTCAGATCTTCTCCGCAAATTCATAACACAGCAACCTGTCAATTATTACCATTAAATATTTTAGAGTAGTTAGACCAGTAAAGGTGCTAGCATGCCAGTAATAAACATGTAGTCTCCAGCAATGGACACATGGGACACATCCTTCCAGGGCTGCAGTTTCAGGGTGGTTGTTCCTCCATTTGGACCTTCCTGTTTACTGATGGTTGTAGCTGTCTGATGGATAGGGCATAGGACTATTGGTATACTGCCTTGCATGTGATCGCAAAGTGCTTAACAACAACAAACATTATTTTTCTTTCCTCTAAAGTTGCATTGGCTTGACCATGGCACTCAGTGAAAGACGGCATTAGTGAATTGTTCCCTTCCTCACCCATCAATAAATTGTTGCTTTTTGCCTTCCGGCTGCTAAAATGGGACATAGACTGCTGTAGATAATGACAACAGGGTGATGTAAGAAATAAGTAGCAGACATTTCCATAGTAAATATGTGCCTATTTTCAGACACGCTTTCATGTCTTTCTTGAAGATCATCTAAAAATAACAAAATGAAGCTATATATAGTTGCAAATGTGTTTTATTTAGTTGAAAAGCAACACAAACTGGGATGTTATTAGATTCAGAGAACCCAGGTAAATCAGTCCCGCCACATATGTCAACTCAGGGCATGTTGTTAAACACAATGATCCTGAAAGATCTTCACCATGCTATTTGTGACTGTGCTGCTTAGTTGCATCTACGATAACATAGGTGGTGCTCAACTATTAACTCATAACTATTGTACTCATAGGCAACTGTAAATTACAAAAATGAGCTGTACATTAAAACTTTTACAGGATTTGAACAGTTACATTCATTCATTGATTCCTACAAGCAGGGTTTTCATTAGAATATTATATTTTAGCTAAACTGCAGATACATGAACAATGCCTCAAATATGTTGTGTCTTTTCTACCAGCAGAGGATAGTGGGTAACTTTTACAGCTGAACTGAAAATTGCTCATGTTAAATTGACTGCACACTGTGAGTTTCTCACAGTGTCAATTAAAAGCTGCAGCAAGTCTGATAGAGCCCACCTCATTTCCTGGTTGTAGGCTATCCAGCAGAATCTAGCCATTTTCCTCCCTAGCCTTACTGTCCTTGGCTGCACCTTTCAGTCATTGGATAAAAGCTCTTTCAATCATGGAGACTCAGCATCACATTTGTGGAAAAAGGTAGGACAGTCTGCCTGCAAATGGATGGCCACTGCTTCTGACTGACACCCACCCATAAATAGCCAGCCCACTGCTTGCACCATGGCCTAGGGCTCTTAAAGCGGAGCTCCACCCAAAAATGGAACTTCCACTTTAAGGGAAGGGGAAGGTGACCCCCTGACATGCCACATTTGGCATGTCATTTGTTTGGGGGGGAGCGGAAACCCTCTAAAAAGAAGGTTCCAGCTCCTACTTCCTCCCGGGGCTCTGCAGAGCTGAAAGTCAGTTCACCTCTCCCCCCTCCCTCTCGGCAATCATCTGGGACACGTCACAGGTCCCAGAAGATTGCCCGGCCAGTCACAGCGCACCGCGCGGCTTGCGCATGCGCAGTGCGTGCCTGGCTGTGGCTTCACAGCCAGGCGCCCACAGTGACAATGCCGGCGCTGCAGAGAGGAGGGGGAGACAAGCGGGGCTTCCTTCCCCCACATCGCTGGACCCTGGGACAGGTTAGTGTTTGATTATTAAAAGTCAGCAGCTGCAGTATTTGTATCTGCTGACTTTTAATTTTTTTTTTTTTAAGCGGAACTCCGCTTTAAGAGGACTACTGAGGTAGGCTGCAGTGATGTTTTCAGGAAGCCTTGTACGCTGTTGCCCCCTCCCACCAGCCATGATCTGCCTGCATTACATCATTACATAGAGAAGCACAGAGATGACATTACTAGGTCTAAAATAAGGTATGTAATAAAAAACATGTAGCACTACCCTCGTAGTGCTGAAGTCAGGGTTCCCCACTGCTGCACAGCCAGTCACACAGCATTTCCTTTATTGATCCGGACACAGGAATCAGTCTTTGGCTTGTTTTTGTAGTTTTATTAGGGGATGATAACTTGGATGGGGTAAGGGATTTTGGGATGCCCAGTGTGGCAACAACAACAATTCAGGGACGGCTCCTCCCTATTTGCAGACTCATTTTCTTCCTTCCACCTGCACAAACTTGGTTCCTCTTTAAAAATCCTCTGCTGGCTCACTCCTGAGGGAACCGACAGTTCAGCAATGGCCCATTAGAGGCAGGAACTCTCAGTCCCTTGGCAAAGTAACTCATTAAGAGTGAGCAGTATATCACATCACCTTCTGCTTCCCTGTGGCCACTGATCCCAGTTCCACTGCTTGCAGTTATTGCTAGCCCACCTGGCTGCCAACAGCTGCACCTGTCTGCTTTCTTCTTCCAAGTCCTCCTGACTGACATGCACATAGCAATTCACCAGGGCAAGGTTTGATGGAGACTTGGCACAACGTTGATACAGCTGACAGTCTCTCCCCTTTTCTGTCCCTGCACCATGCTGATGTAAATATCTCTCCTTGATCTCTCTGCTGCCTCTCCAGCTTAAATCCCTCAAACTGCCTCCTATGGTGGGATCCTTCCAGGCCAGCCTCCCAAGCTTCAGCCTGAGGTAACCCCCCCAATAAGGGGTTCCTCAAGGGCCACCAACAGTCTCCCTCAGCACTGCTTCTCCATCTTCCACCTGACTCTCCTGCTGACATGGCTCAGGTCTATTTAAGGGCTTCTTTAGCTCCCTGCCAGACCCCCAACCTGGGGATTGGCTAAAGGCCCCTAAATATTCAAAGCAACCCCTCCTAGGCTCCGTCCACAATTTTCTAGAACGTTCTCCAACATTCTCGAAACAGGGGGAGGCACCAGAGAGCTTCCAGGATGAGTCATCCATCCCTGGCCTCTAATAACCCTGACCCAGATTCAGTGACTCAGGTTTATTCCTGGGCCAAGCTATAGTTTGCCTACTCTCACTTCTAGTAGCACACTAGGAGGTGCTACAAACAGAAAATTTAAAAATTACAATGCTTGTCGATGAGGATGGACATGAGGAACCAGGGAATGCAAAATATAAGCAGATTAAACTTTAGTTTTACAAATTTTTCAACTTGAATCCTATGGGATGTAAATACTATTGTTGCCCATTATACTAAATCAGTACAGTTTAGCAAGTTTTCTTTGCCTCTTTTTTTACAGGTATGTGAATAGGATAAAGTATACTCGGTAGGGGTGAGAGAATTGATTCACCTTATTTGAAAATTAATTTACTGGTCTCTAGTTCACAGCTATTCTAGCCACCTTCCTTCACTCACAAACTGTGAATCTTCAAAAATATCCACATCTAAGGAGTCCATTGTGTAATCTGTGACATCAACTTTCAAGTAAACAGATCTTAGCAATTAAAATGAGACCTAGAGGAAAAATTCACAAGCTTAGGTTAAACTTTGTGTGAAGATCTCAAGTCAAATTGATCAATAGTTAAAGAGATATAAGCAGCTGAAGCTTTGAAGACAAGGTAGATTTTTATCAAATGTGAATACAATTCCATGAAAGGGTGCCTTTACATTTTAAAGAAAACACATTGTTCACCCATGTAGAAATAAGATATAAAATATAGCTGTGCTCAAATCCCAACAGCTTATAGATATATATATAACCCCTCAGGTGCTAAAGGGGCGTGACCACATTAACAATTCTGGATGAACCCTCTGCAGACTGCTATACAGCCTTTCTAGCAAGCTGCACAAAAACAGGAAATTTTAGTTCACATACATTGCAATACATGTTTAAGCTGGTCAATTGTGTCAAAGTAATCCCTCTCTGGCCAGTCCCTACTCTGCTCTGCAAAATGCAAATACTCCAGTAGATATAGTGCCAATATGGGACAAATAGAAACAAGTTGTAGGAGAGCTACAGGTTCAGATCTGGCCTCTGACCTGCACTGTTATAGAAATAAGATGTGCTCAAATCTCAATAGCTTCAATCATTCGCCCACGTAGGGTAAAACACCAAACTTACTTTAATGGTAGAGCCATCAGCTCTCTAAAACTTACTATATTTTCTTTCCCACGCTGCTCCATTCCATTGCTGGGAGTGAATATTCCTGGTGCCTCCATGGCAGCATACCTGTGACAAGCTCCGCCTTGGCTCCTCCCTCAGGACCAGTGAAAATTATAAAAGAAAAGGATTAGTTGTATCTTCCACAGATGTGCCTCCCCTCTCCATTGTTTATTACTGGGGGCTTTCAACATGGCAGCCTGTTGTCATCTGAGGAGGTTGCCTATGCAGGGAGCTCCTGGAGAAGACCCTGTTTTTTGCAGTAAATGTAATTTCTTTCTTTTTCTTTACTTAGGAATTCCGTTTCCTAGCTCCAGTTGAAATACCAGCCGCTAACTCCTTTATCTTTCTAGAGCTGCTTTTTCTGTCTGTTGCCTATAATAAGCAGTACACCTCCCGAGCAAGACCCTCTACAACATTTAAGGTAGGGATCGTCCAGGTGAGTAAAAAAACACTTAGAACACTTAAAGAGGAGTTCCCACAAAAAAAAAATAAAAAAAATTAAAAGTCAGCAGCTACAAATACTTTTTTTGCAGAGTCCAGCAATGCGGGGGATCGAAGCCCCGCTCGTCTCCCCCTCCATTCGGCGGCGCCGGCATTGCTACTGTGGGCGCTCGGCTGTGGCTTCACAGCCGGGCACCCACTGCGCATGCGCGAGCAGCGCCACGCACCGTGATTAGCCGCACAATCATATGGGACTTGTCACGTGTCCCATATGATTGACAAGAGGGAGGGGGCAGAGCTGAGCCCTTCCTGTGCCGAGAAGGAAGTGATGTCACCAGCCCAGGCACTGAAGGAGGCAGACTACGAGGGACCACCTAACAACAGGCATTTAGAGGTGAGTAAAAAAAAATTTTTTTTTTTTTTTAGGCACATTTATGTTTTTTGGTTTTTTTTGGGTGGAACACCACTTTAAAGCACTTATGCTGGTACATTTATGTATTTCAGCCTTGTACGCCAGAAGAAGTCCAAGCGGACATCAAACCTATGAAGGCCCCAACCAGATCAGGATACCATGCAAGCTGCGAGGGTTCATGAAAAGATATAGTTCTTCACATTCACCAACTCTCAAATCCCTAAATGCCAAGCATGCGGGGTTATCCCATTACCAGCCAATTGGTCTGCAAATGCTGTTTTACAGTCTATGCAGCAGACAGAGTCAGAGGGTTAACAGGTAAGCTGTCCAACTCAAAAGATGGGCAGGGGATACATAGTGGAAAGAGCAACAGCAGTTCCATTGCAGCAATTAGCTTAATCTCCTCCAGAGAAGTTAACTCTTCCTGGCCCATCTTCGAGAGAATCCTCTCACCACGCAGCAAGTATCCCTCCTAGACATCTGGATGATGGTGGGGCATCTGAGGATACCTCAGAAGAGCTTGGCCCCCGGACTTCAACTTTTTCCTAGTTCAGCCCTATGTCCAGGCAGTAAAGCCAGCTATTGGCTGGGAGTAGTCAAAATACGTACATCCCAATTCTAAAGAAGCAGGTTTCCTTCTTTCGGCTCGATTTCCACTAGTGCGACTTGTCATGCGACTTGGGACTGCAGAGTCGCATGCCAAGTCGTACCCCATGATTTCCAATGAGTACCGTTTATCTCTGCGATTATAAGTCGCAGCGACTTCAGAGTAGTCCCCACGCTACTTTAGTCCCACTTTGATGCGAATTGAGGTCCATAGACCTCAGGAATACACAGGCATTGTTTTAAGTTGCATCAAAATTGTGGCAAAATTGTGTGACTTTCAGGTCACAATAGTGGAAACATAGGCTTACTCTGATAGATGATATCAGAGTTATTGTTGAAAAGGAAAGGAAAAAAGAAAAAAAAAATGTTTTTTACTCTCAATTGCCTAGGAAAACTTTATCCACGGTCGGAACAAGATTCTGCAATGCTAGATGTTCCACCAGAGGTAGACGCAGCAGTGTTTTGTATAACAAAGAATTTCTTCTCACCAATCGATAATTCAGCCTCAATTGAGGATCCTTTAGACAGATGAATTGACCCCAATTTAAAGGGGCTTACCAAATGGCAGGTAAACGCCTGGAAGTCAGCAATTGCCTTATCTATATCCAAAGCCCTGTGGGTATGGACCAAAAACATGGAAGTGATTCATCAAAATGTTCCTAGGGAAAATATAGTCAAGGCTTTGGGCAAATTATGGCTCTCAGCAGACTTCACGTGAGATGGCGATAGATACAATTCGTTACTTTGCAAGATCAATGTCACTACTTGTGATAGCCATATGGGTATTATGGTCAGAACTACGGGCAGCTGACATTGTGTCAAAACAAAATTAGTATAAATACCCTTTTTTTGATGGTAAATCACTCTTTGCAGAAAGGTTACAGAAAGCAATTTCCCACGTCACAGGAGGAAAGTCAGACTTGATTCCCCAGAACTATGTACCCAGGGATTCAGGGATGCTTACTTGCACGCACCCATACTACAACTGTTACAGAAGTATCTGAGATTTTCGCAGGGCCGTCTTTAATATTGACTGGACCCTGGGCAAACATTTTCTTGGGCCCCCTCTTCCATGCAATTTCACTCTCCACATGCTTTGAGACATACAATAAATAGCAGCTAGACTCAAAATCAGTTTACTGAATCAGATCAGGCAGCAATTGCGATTGGTTTCCGGAGGCTACAGTGTATCATTATCGCTCACTGACTGGTTGCTAGAGGTTACAGCACACATTATGGCTCACTGTTTATTTTCTAAAGGGTTACAGCACATGACTTCTGCTTGTTGATTGGTTGCTAGAGAATACTATACATCAATACTGCTCACTAATTGGTTGCAAGAGGTTAGTCACAGCATTACTGCTCACTGATTGGTTGCTAAAGGTTACGGCACATCAACTCCTCACTGCCTGCACACCATGAACTCGGGAGGTGAGGGGACCATTAATTGTTAATGACACTCTCATGTCTCATGGCTGTGATGTGCGTATTTACATACACCAAAATTCAGGTTGCATTGGAGGGTTCCACCTCCAATTTGCTTACCTTTGCAGAACAGGCTGATGTTGGGCTGAATGAACACAGTTGTAGGCAGGATTTTCTAGCATGCTCCTTTACCTCCCCAGTGGGCGGCATTCAGCAGAAGTGATGGTAGATATGACCTCAGGGGGATATGATATACATATGAATGCTGCCTCAATTTACATATCAATACAGTGGTTACCTGACTTTTTACATATTAATGCCACCGCTATTTACTTATCAATGCTGGTTATTTACATATAAACACAAGGTCTGCAGGTGAGTCATCTGTACATGGCAATAGGGCAGAGCTGGGCAGCAGCAACAGAACTTTACAGTGGGATATCAGGACACAGCATGGGACTAAAACTTCAAGGGATAAGTGAATTTAAACTGGGATAGTTGGCAAGTATGAGGCAGCTGCTTTGGGCCCCACAACAATGATGGGGCCCAGGGCAGCTGCCCCTTTTGCCCTGCCTTAAAAACGGTTCTGGATTTTCGGTTGCCCAGGCCCATCTACAATTCCAGAGTCTCCCCTTCGGACCCTGCACTTCCCTCAGAGCCCTCACGAGGGCTCGGATCACTATCCAAGCTTCTTTATGAGAATTGGGTCTCAGTTCTTATCACTAACCAGACGATATCCTCCTTTTATCAAAAGATCCAGCTCAGCTAGTGGAACACAGGTTGATGCTGTGGCCTACACTATCAAGATACGGTTGGATGGTAAATCATCAAACGAGTCATCTTTTCTCCAGTTTAGGCACCTTATTCAACACCGAAAAAGGGGCAGTGTCCATGCCATCTCAGAAAGTGTGGGTGATCATTCAGAAAGTAAGGACAGTGAGGACATGGTCCTACATAACAGCCTTGAGCTACCTCAACTTAATAGGGATTTGTGTCTTTTTGTATCCAGATGGTCCCATGGACACATGGATACCTCAGGCACCTTTTAGCTAGAATTCCTGAAGCAATGGAGCAAACCGTCTATCCCAGTCCATATATCAAACAAGTTTGATGCACAGGGGTCTGCCCTAGTGGACAAAGAGGGAGATGCCTGTAAAGCCACGTCCATTAAGGCATGTCTTTTGGACCACAGTTACCACAGACACCAATGCAATAGGCTAGGAGGCACATTGCAACCAGATGTTGGTTCAAGAGTGATGGACAATCAATGCAGCAGACAACATCGCAAATATCCTGGAACTTCAGGCCGCTTATCTGGCATCGACAGCATTTGTCTCTCAGATCAAGGACAAATCAGTTCTGATTCGGATAGACAATAGAGCTGCAATATACATACATCACCAAGGTGGAACCAACAACAATTCCTTATTAAGGGAAGTGGAACCCATCTTCATTTTGGCAGAGGGGAATCTGAAGGACCTAAGAGTAGTCTATCTTCCAGCCCACTTAAACACAGACGCCGATCATCTATCCCAAGGATTCCTGAATTCCAACAAATGGTCCCTACAACCAAAGTTATTCAGTTGGATTGTGGGCCAGTGGACCTTTCCTGAACTGCATCCTTTTGCTACAGCAATCAATACCAAGCTGCGGAGGTTTATTTCATATCTACTTCACCCTTGGGCAGAAGCAATAGATGCCCTGTCAAGTCCTTGAGCATGCAATCTAATTTAGGCCTCCTCCGGCCTCCTACCTCGAAAATTCTCTCAAGACTTGCAATATCAACAATAAACGGTGATAACAATCCTGATATGTTTGCAGGTAGACCCATGATTCCCTAGGGCAGGGATATGCAATTAGCGGACCTCCAGCTGTTGCAAAACTACAAGTCCCATCATGCCTCTGCCTCTGGGTGTCATGCTTGCGGCTGTCAGAGTCTTGGTATGCCTCATGGGACTTGTAGTTCTGCAACAGCTGGAGGTCCACTAATTGCATATACCTGCCCTAGGGCAATATTTCTTAGTGTCCAGCCTCTGGTAAATATTCCTCTGTTACCCTTTCTTCTGGCTCGAGGCATCACACCCATCAGAATCCTCACAGATTGAACCTTCACATTAGAATGTTAAAACAGAGGCTTTAAGCATTAGGATGTTCCTCCAGAGTTGTTTCAACTCTGCTCAAAGAACAGGAGCCTTCAATGAACAATACGTGTGAAAAGGTTTGGAATAGGTCTTTGTCGGTTTCCTGTGCGCGATACTATGTCACTAGGCCGACTATTCGAGATTTGTTAGCGTTCATGAGTTCCGTCTTCGAAGTTCTCGAGGCTTTTGATACCATCGTGGTTGTACAAAGTGTCTGGCTCGGCTTTCGCAGGTAGGGTTTTTACGTTTGCCCTTTCATTTTTCATGCATTTATGTTAGATATCCTGTCACCGATATCGATATCGAAGCTCATTCGTAAAAACCCTACACACAGCCGTATCGTTAGCCACTCACTCGCACCGCTATCACAAACAAACATTTCAACACCTTTGTGTACTTCACTACGAGTCGAACCTTGTAGCAACAGTATTGCACCGCTCCTTTTAAACGTGTCAAATGTTTTTACGTCACCGTACCATGCTCCACAGACAGGTCGTTGCCAGTCGCAAATCGCGGCACACCGACTCGTGTCTCAGTCGTAGCAAATCATTTCAACCATTTCAATCATTTCAACCATCTCACTCATTTCTCTGTCACTTACCACGCTCCGATTCAAATCTAATGGCATCTGTGATGCACCGATTCGTCCCGGTGTGACCCAGTTGTTTTTTCTGCTTCATTTCAGTACATGCTCCAGAGTTTGGTTAGTTGTTAGTCGCAGTCTACGGCTCACTGATTCATGCCTCTGTCATGGCAATCATTTCACTGTCACGAATCACGCTCTGGGTCGAAACCAGTCGCATCCTTATGCACCGATTCGTCCCGGCGTGCCCCAGGGTTTTTGGCCTCATTTCAGTACATGCTCCAGAGCCCGTTTTCGTTGTTAGTCGCAAAAAACTTGGCTGACCGATTCGAGTCTCTGTCATGGCAATTAATTTCACTGTCACGTATCACGTTCCGATTCGAATCCAGTCGCATCCGAGATGCAGCAATTCGTCCCGGCGTGCTCCAGGGTTTTTGGCCTCATTTCAGTACATGCTCCAGAGTCCTGTTCGTAGTCAGTCGCACTTGCGGCCGACCAATTCGTGCCTCCGTCATGGCAATCATTTCATTTCACCGACACGTACCACGCTCCTATTGGAATCCAGACGCATCTGGACTTCGTCCCGGTGTGCCCCAGTTGTTTTTGGCCTCATTTCAGTACATGCTCCAGAGTCCGGTTCATTGTCAGTCGCAGCCGCGGCTCGACCGTTTCGTGCCTTTGTCATGGCAAAAACGTTCATTCATTTCACTGTCACATACCGCGCTCCGATTCAAATCCAGATGCATCGATTCGTCTCGGCGTGCCCCAGTTGGTTTGGCCTCATTTCATTTTATTTCACTTTAAGTTCCACAGTTTGATTATTTGCTTGTCGCAGTCACTGCACTGGTTCGTGCCTCCATCCAGGCATAAACATTTCACTCATTTCTTGTCATGCAATAGTCGCATCAAGTCAAAAAAAAACAAACTCCAAATCGACAAACTCGCATAAACGCACTGCAAAGTTATACAAGTCAGTCATTTAAGTCACCTGTTCAATTCAGATAGTCAAACCCCTCACCAGTTGTCATATGTCATTTCTCTCTCCAGGTCAGTCAAGTTCAGTAGGTCCACCCTGCACCAGGTTGGACGGTATTCCCCCAGGTAAAAAAAAAAAAAAAACACACCCCTCTTAAAGGACAGGAGCTAGGTACGTATGCTGACACAGAAAAAGAAACATTCTAGACTTTATGTCACCCTCAATAGGTTCCGGTCGACCATCTTGCGACCTCAAAAGACAGCACTTCACTTCCAGGGCACAAGCCACCTAGAGCCATGTCTCAAGCTGGCAGCGAAGACTTCACCGCCCCTCTGTCACCTTCCCCAATGTCAGACAGTGGCAGCGTGCAGTCCCCCAGGGGATGGACCATCCCCAAATTAACGGCAGAATTGAAGTGCAACGGTGTGCCTTTCCCTGCTATGGGCAGGAAGGCAGAGCTTTTTAAACTCCTCTTCCCCCCGCCAGCCACAGCTGGGCTCATTACTGAACAGGCTTCTCTCCAAACAATTTCCGCTGCCATATCCCAACTTCACACCATGGTGTCATCTTTATTGACTACAGTCATGGATGTTCAAGCCAGAGTGGGAGTCTTGGAGGCTCGCCCAGCCACGACCATCCCTGATCCACCCATAGTGCAGGTTCTGACACCCCTTCCGGCAGGTACTACAGGGACAAGTCCCACTATCTGCCCGGCACATCTGGTCCCAGCCAGCATTAGGAAGGAAATCCTGGACGGCAAGGACGTCAACCTCGCCTCCTTACTCATTTCAGTCCACGTCTTGGCAGAGAATAAAGCCTATACCTGGGGAGACGTATCAGTGGTCCTCAAGGCCAAAGATCCTAGGCTCAACTGAAAGTTGTCCGTTCCAGAGTTTGCGCTGGCCTTCGGCATGGTCAGGGATGTCTTATGCTCAGCCTCCCCCAGCAGAAGGGAAGAGCTGGATCTATATCTCCACACCGTGGTGGACTTGGGCTACAAATACGGAGGTTTTTCGTTTTACGATTACCATCATTCCTTCTCCGCAAAAGCAGCAGCCAGGCTGGCACAATTTCAGACAGGCACGGATTGGAGCCTTTTGGACACTGAATTGTTCTGCCGTCACTTTGCTGGCATGCGCTCACCATTGTGCACTATTTGCCAATCCTCCTCCCACACCGCTGCCTGGTACGCTAACGCGGCAGTTACTCGCCCATTCAAGTTCCTCTCCACCTCCGGTGCAGTGCTAGGCCCGTCGGCCCCCGCACAGACGTCCCAAGTGGACAAGTTCGGACGCTCTGTTCGGACCGTAGGAGGAGCAGCCATTTGCAACAACTACAACTACGGCTCATGTAATTTTAGCCAATGTCACCTGCTCCATATTTGCATCATATGCCAGAGGGCACACCCGAGAAATCTATGCGAGGTCAAGCAGCAGAAGAAGGCATGACTAGGCCGAGTCAATGTCCTGTGACTGGGGCTCTATCTTTCCTCACACCCTACTCCTTCCCTGGCCACCTTCCTTATCCATGGATTTACAGCAGGGTTCCACATCGGCCTCATCTCCCTGCCCCATACAACCTATGAATGCAGAAACCTCCGCTCATCGGCCACTGACGAGCAGGCCATAGACCAGCTATTACAGGCCAAACTGGAGCGAGACTAGGTCCCTTCACACAGCCCCCTTTCCTCATTTGGAGAGTTAGCCCTATTGGGCTTGTCAAGGGCAAGTTCTCGAATAAAGCTCGCTTGGTGTACGACCTGTCTGCACCTCATTCTTCCCACATTCCCAGCCTGAATTCCCTAATTCCCTCCGAGGAGTTTTCCCTGAAGTATGCCTCCGTAGACATGGCAATTCAGGCCATTATCAAAGCAGGCACAGCGCCTGGCTCTCTAAGGCTGACATCTCAGACGCCTTTAAACTCCTGCCTATCCACCCGTCCCTCTGGTGTTGGCACGGTATTAAGTGGAAAGAGGTGTACTACTTCGCTACCAAGCTGACATTTGGCTCTAAAAGTAGCCCCTGGCTCTTCAACACTTTCACACAGACGCTCACCTGGATTCTTATACATAAGGCTCAGTGCCAAGAGGTCATCCATTACCTGGACAACTTCTTGTTAATCGAACAGCCCAGGAGACCTCAACAAATTGAGAGTAGTCTTCGGGAATCTCAATGTCCCCATCGCTGAACACAAGGTTGACGGACCAGCACACTCCATCACCTTCCTCGGAGTTAACCTAGATACTTGCTCCATGCAGGCTAGCCTTCCCCTTGACAAATTAAACCGAATTAGGTCAGTTCTCCAAGAGTTCACCCACACAAGAGTATGTACTAAAAAGCAGCTCCAGTCCCTGTTGGGCATGCTCAATTTCGCCATGCAAATCATTCCCCAGGGTCAGTCCTTTGTGTCACGCCTCCTAGTCTACCTCTCACAGGCACAGGACCCCGATCAGGTCCTTAATTTGGACACTGCAGCAATAGCAGACTTATCAATGTGGGAGGAGTTAATTTCCACCTAGAATGGTATATCCATGTTTATACCTTCGATATCACACCAATCACCGCAGGTAGTAACAGATGCCGCAGCCTCCACAGGCTTCTCTGCAATTTTTGCCCATCATTGGTTTGCAGGACCCTGGCCTCCAGAGATACTTGCAATCCCCGGGTTTACCCTGACTTCCTCTCTCTTCGAGCTTTACCGGATCGTGGCAGCCGCCCAGCTCTGGGGTCATATCTGGACAGGGCAAACTGTGGCCTTCACTACCGACAACCAGGCCACGGCAGATATCATTACTAAAGGCAGGTCTAAGTCGCTCTTGGTTATGTCCTTCCTACGCAGGCTGGTACAACTTTCCCTTCAGCACCAATTCAAGATCCACTGTACATTCATTCCGGGCATATGCAACCTTGCCGCAGACGCACTGTCTCATTTCAATTTCACCTCCTTCTTTCGGCAGGTTCCCGGAGCCGACCCTGTATCAGCCCATATCCTGGCCTGGTCTCAGCTGACTCTGGACTAGAACAGCAACTCCGCGGAGTGACCCAGCTCATTAACCAGTCTCTGTCCGTAACATGTTCAAAGTTTACGATATAGCTTGGAGCACTTTCCACAAATTCCTAGCAAACTGCTCAGTGGGAACTACGACAGACGCCAAACACATACTGGCCTTTATCTCATACTGCCATAGTCACTTGGCCCTGTCCCACAATACAGTCCGCCTATACTTAGCTGGCATCCAACATTTTCTGGCTCTACAAGATCCCACAAGACTGTTCTTGTTCTCAAGCCATGCGATCCGAGCCAGCCTACGCGGCATGCAGAAACAACAGCCAATAGTCAAGGCCAAATGCCTGCCTATAACAAGTGATATCTTTAGAGACATGTCCACTATGCTTGCCAGTTCTCCGTTTGGTCTTCTCCCTAGCCTGGTCATACAAGCAGCTATCTATCTGGCCTACTACGGGTTCCTGCGGCCTGGTGAGTTCACCTGCAATAACCCCACAGGCCAAGTCCTGTGCAGAAGTCACTTGGTTCCCTACCAAGACCATTTCGTCCTCCATCTTGCGGTATCCAAAACCCAGCAATCAGGCCCCGGAGTAGATATCCACCTCTACAAAACTAACAATAGCTGGTGTCCAGTTACCATACTTAACCGCTTACTGTCACTCCTGCCCGAACGGTCAGATTCTAGTTCCCTTCTACCCTTTCCGGTCAAACCTTTAAATGCCAGCCAGTTCGTGGAACACGTGAGGATTCTTCTCTGCAACCTACACCTCAACCCCACTCAGTACTCCGGTCATTCTTTCCGTATCGGGGCAGCCTCGACAGCATCTCGGCATGGGGTCCCAGATCATGTTATTAAGAGATTAGGCAGGTGGAAGTCTGACTGCTTCATTATTCAATATTCAATATTCATTCAGTCCAAAAATGATGTTCCACAATAAAAACTCAATAAACTGTGAAAAAAGAGAATGCCTTGAAGAAGAATCCAATCACCCTGGTGGAAGAATATTGTGCAGCGATCGTTTTGTCGTGTGTGAGAAATGCAAACTCACCAGATATCTAAATTAAACAAGCCTTGTAACAATCAGATTCCTTGAATAGCCCTGTGTATCTGAAGAGGATGGAACTCAGCTCAAGATATATCTTCTTAATTTAATACCAAAGAAGCTTGGGAGAAGCACAATAGATATCATAGCGGAACACGTTTATTGCAACAATAGTCCCAGCATAGAAATAGCAAATGTGCACTCACATTTTAAGGTGATATAAGTCAGCACCAACATATACAGCCTGCCGGATACAAAAAATGTCATCTCTCCAAGTTGCGGCGTGCGTTCCAAAGCAACGGAGGTCGGAACCACAAAAACCGGGAATGACATAGATACAGGCAGACGCCCAGCCTCAATGCATTTGGTGATCAACGCGTCATCAGAAAGCTTGGAATTCTTCTTGAGAACATTCTCTTTTTTCACTATTTACTGAGTTTTTATTGCGGAACATCATTTTTGGACTGAATAAATAAATATATATATATATATATATATATATATATATATATATATATATATATATATATATATAGTTGACTAAGGATTCATATTGATTGATTTATCTGAGTTAGCGCCAAACTTTTACATTAAAATTAATCTGTTAAAGGGCAGACGCTTGTCCTCAGATGCTCACAGGTGTAGGATAATACAAACATGGTGAGCTGAAAAAGTGTTAAAAACAACATACTAAACTACTACTATACTACTAAATTTCTTGTATTATGCAAAGCATGTAAAATGTTAAAGCTGCTAGTTTTCCAATAAATGTGTGATTGAACTTTCTTTTCAGGAAGGCCAGAGGATAACCTTGGGCTAAAAAGCAAATTTCCTGAAAATAATAATCAAAGTAAAAAAGAAACTAAACTGTTGACATAAACGTTACAGAAATTAGACATAGCAGCCAAGGAGGAAATTCCGCTTAGCGCGCTGCCATTTTTATGTTATAAACCAAAGACCGGTGAACTGCAGAAAAAGAAGGAAATTGAGTAGCCTTTCATCCCAAAAACAAGCAAGTGGAAGATTACTGTAGGGATGCATGTTAACCAGCACGGTAATTTATAGAACACCAAACTCTTTTAATACATATTCTAACCTAATCTTATACTGCTGGAATTATGGTTATAACACGTATCACAATAAAGTCTTGAAAAAAACAAAAGATCATACCTAGTACTGTTAAATTAGCCATCAACATTGATTTCATAGATCATATCATAAATTAAAAAATCAAAAAACGTTAATCCAAGAACACGTTTTTAATTACATAGGGCCAAATTCAGTCACAAAATAAGTTGTTAAAAGGAAACAAAACAAAAACATTGTTTTAAATTGCAGATGGAAGAGTGCAGGGAACTTAAAGCGTTTATTACCCCAACACTTCATATTCCTGATATATGCCTGCTGTACCCTGTACTTGTATAAGAAAGTATCCTGTTCTCTTTGTATTGCTTCCTTTATGTGAAATCCCTGGTGTTCCTGCCAGTCCCTCTGCTTTATTATTAAAAACTGTCCACATTAAACAGAAGAGCATATCGTGGTCAGTTCTGTAGCTATGCTGGGAACTCTGTGTGCTCTCCTCCAATGATCGGACTTGTCCTGACACACCCCGCTGCACAGCTATTCACTGGGAAGCTCAGAGTGCAGCTGCTGCTTCTCCTCCTCCTCTCCCCCCAACTCTAATGCAGCTAAGAACAGAGAGAATTTGATCACATATAAAAAAGGGGTAATTAGGTATTTATAATTTTTTTATATCTATAAAAAAATGGTTTGCCTTTCATTTCTATTTTAATCTGAATGGGTTGTTTTTAGGGCTGTTACTGATTAAAAATTTTGTGTTAGATTGATCTTTTTTTTTTTAATCGATTAATCGACTAATTTCGATTAATTATAACGCACATACAGATCCAACTACTTTTAGCTGATCTACTTGCATTGCAACTCTGCATTAGTCAGTGGTAAATGCGGTACACACAGGGGCGGACTGACAACTCATGGGGCCCCCGGGCAATAGGAGATCGTGGGGCCCCCAGGTTTAACCACTTGCTTACTGGGCACTTAAACCCCCCTCCTGCCCAGACCAATTTTCAGCTTTCAGCACTGTCACTCTTTGAATGACCATAGCGCGGTCATACAACACTGTACCCAAATGAAATTTTTATCATTTTCTTCACACAAATAGAGCTTTCTTTTGGTGGTATTTAATCACCACTGGGGTTATTTTTTGCTAAACAAACAAAAAAAGATGGAAAATTTTGAAAAAAAAAGTTTCATAGTTTGTTATACAATTTTGCAAACAGGTAATTTTTCTTCCTCATTGATATGCACTGATGAGGCATCACTGATGGGCACTGATAGGCTGCACTGGTGGGCACTGATAGACACAGATAAGGCGGCACTGATATGCACAGATAAGACGGCACTAATTTGCACAGATAACGCGGTACTGATGGGCAAAGAGAAGGCGGCACTGATGGCCACTGATAAGATGGCACTGATGGGCCCTGATGGGTGGCACTGATAGGTGTTACTGATAAGTAACTGATGGATGGCACTGCTAGGTGGCACTGATGGGAAGCACTGTTGATGAGGCACTGATTGGTGACATTGATAGGTGGCATTGTGGGCACTGATGGGTGGCACTGTGGGCACTGATGGGTGGCGCTGGTGGGCACTAGACATGTGCATTCGATTTCGTCCGAATTTCAGAAATGCAGAATCCGAAAAACGAAAGATCCGACATAAACGAATGCTTTATTTTCGTTTTCGTTGCTACAACATTTCGATAGAGATAGGAGATTCGACATGATGCTGACAATAACAATCTGTGCCCATCAAACCTGTGGTCGATTGTGCCTAACCTTAACTCTATTAGTCCAAGATTATTCTACATAGAGAGAAAAGTTTCGACATAGAGAGAAAAGATTTGACATAGGGGAGAAAAGATCGCTGCTGGAATTGGGTGGGGGAAGAAAAATAAAAATAAAAATAATGATGATGATGAATGTTATTGGCTGATTGTAACCAAAGAGGATTATGGCTTATGGTGTCTGTTGAAAGTTCTAAGAAGATTTGACAGAGCCGCTAAACTATACGGCGTCGTACAGTTTAGCTGCTCCGTCGAATCTTCTTTGAACATTCGACAGACACCATAAGCCTTCAATGTCAGATTCAACCTTAATTAATTTGGATTTTCGGACGAATGCAAGTTTTTAACAAAATAAAGAAAAACGAATTTTGGGAGTAACTAAATAAATTTATTTTTTGGATGAAAACAAAATTCCGAAATGAAATATTTCAATGTGCACATGTCTAGTGGGCACTGGTAGGCAGCACTGTTGTGCACTGGTAGGTGGCACAGGTGGGCACAGATGACCTGGGGGCTGCTCTCCTTGATCGGGACCTATGTCCCTCTGACAGCCGTCAGTGATCGGCTTTTTTTCTCCTCAGGCTGTCAGCATGAGGATAAAAAATAGCTGATTACTGGCTTTGTTTACATCACATGATCAGCTGTCATTGGCTGACAGCTGATCACGTAGTAAGGGGTCGGGATCTCATAGACTCGCTGATCACAGAGTGTGCCGCGCACGCCCTGCAGGGAGTGTGCAGGCCGCTCGAGCACAATAGACGTCCTCCTGGCAAAGTAGGTCTGCGCTGTAGCCGTCATTCGGCTATATCGCGGATCTGAAGCGGTTAAAGATGGCCACCACGCAGCAGCCATCTTTATAACGCAACATTAAAGTGACCTGCAGTGTGCATAGCGTGCTGTGGCACACTGTATGTGTGGCCAAACTATGCCATGTATTTAGTGTGACTTTTTAATCTAATTAGAAATTTTAGCCTGATTTTCTACAGTTTTTTTATTCTAATGTTTAATTCATTTTAATATTTTTTTTACATTCTTTTCACAAAAAAAATTTAGCAAACAGGTAATTTTTCTCTTTCACTGCTGTCTGCTGATGAACCTGCACTGATAGGCGTCACTGATGAGCTCATGGGCACTTGAAAAATAAATAGCAAAAGCCATTTATGGGTGGCACTGATAGGCTCCACTGATGAGGAGGCACTGGTAGGTGGCACTGATTGGCAGCATTGGTGGGCACTGTTGGGACTGCACATATCAGTGTAGATGTCCCTTTTACAGAACCTGGTTATCAGCTCTCCTCTCCTTTCCTCATGTGGCCAGGCCAGCAAGGGAGCCAGATGTACCTGCTGCTCACCTGCAGCAGAGTACAGGTAGCAGGGCAAGAATTTGTAATTACAGACCAAGCTATTGCTGAGTAAAGACAGGTGCTCTTAATGACCCCCCACCCCAATCCTATTGTGGTGTTTGAGGGAGCTCAGGGAGATTCACAGAACGCAGGGGTGGGAGATGTGCTGACTGGAATGCTGAGAAGGAGCCAGTGCAGTGACCTCTTATCAAGCCTGAGAAGAGGAGGGGGAGAGCACGGGAAGGAACACAGAGAAACGTGCAGTGACTGGGACTCCCGGGAGACCAGAAGAGACAGTAGCTGGCCGGAACGGACTTCACCTCCTTCATCAATCACAGGGAGAGGAGGGTGAGCGTGCAGGAAAGATCACAGAGGCATCTGTGCTGCGGCTGCAGGGCTACAAGAGACAGTGACAGGCTGAATTGGTGTGAGAGCGGGGGTACTCACAGCTCTTGTAGTTCTGCCCAAAGTAGTGCTGGAGGGAGTGAAATGTCAGCAGTGTGCATGCAGTATCCGGGAAACCTGCAGATCGGGGATATATGCTGACAGACAGCAGAGCTCTCTCTCTGTGTCTGCTCCGGATGTTTGGCGACAGTCAGGGGCGGGCCCCCTGCTGGCCTCCGGGCCCTCGGACAGTGCCCGATATGCCCGAATGGTCAGTCCGCCCCTGGGTACACACTATATACAATCACCCGACACTAGTTAGTTTCCACAATCCATGACAACACTTTAAAAAAAAAAACTTTTAAAAAAAATTTTAAGGAGTCTTTTAATGTTAAATTTGTTTTTAGGGTGGACCTCCACTTTAACAAGACATTTTCAAACTTGCAGCTCAATTGCTTGCTATCTGGGTAATGCCTCCAATGGGTATACCAGTCCTGTTGACAAGCATCTAAAATGGGAATGCCATTTCACCTCCTGTTGTGTCTCTGGGACAGGAAGTGAAATGAAAGCTCCACATTGGGATGCACAAGGCAAAGCCTAAACCGAGAGGTGTTTTCCCTCTGCATGACCTAATCTAAAACTAAAATACAGATTCAAGCTGTATATATACTTTAAATCGCCATGATTCCTCCTCCACAATTGACCTGTCCAGTACAGACAACACACTCACCTTCATAATGCCTTCCAATGCTTGTTTATTCCCTGCAAGGGTCACGTATCATCAGCATGGGGCGTGTCCAGCCAATCACAAAACCGTCTCGCAGCCACACCTCTGCAATTCGTGGACACGCCCACTCAGTTGAAGCCTTTCAGGCCATGATTGGATCGGTCAGGCGCCTGCTGTATTCCATTACTTTACCATTGTCCAGCGTGGGAATGGTCAATAACTGGGGAAGGGGGAGGAGTCTCCGACGGAACTCCCTGAAGACCCAGAAGGAGAGGTGAGTACCGATCAAAAGAATTTTGATCGATCAAAAAAATTAACGATTAATCGGGGAATTAATCGTTAATTTCCGCAGCCCTAGTTGTTTTACAAGGTGATCGTTTGCAATCACTTTAAGTCACTCAAGGGAGTGAAGGTCCGCTTTAAAAACAGAGGTTTTTGTGGCATACATTTTCAACTATATGTCTAGTAACAGAGCTTCCATCTTGGGACATGGAGTAAATAACAATGAATAATTAACAGCAGGTATGAGTGGAGGTAGCCCATTCTTCCTTAACCAGATCAACTCCCACAGCTTTATACCCCTTATACTGTAGACCAAAACAAAACTTTTACATTTTTGCTAAGGGCCTATTTATTCAGTGATAATTTTGTCTTACATAAAAAAGTAAGACATACATATTTTTCAAGTCAAACAGGGCTTTCTTTTGGTGGTATTATCTTGCAAAAATTATTTTATGTTTAACGAAATTTAGAGAAAGAAAAAAATATGTGTTACTGTCGATAGAAAGTATAAATTAGTACAAAAATATATATTATTTATTCTATTATTTGTCCTGTTTAAAATGACACTAAAATTAAATTTCTGGTAGAAAGCATTGCCAATTAAATAATAATAATAACACTTTTTTTTTTTCAATTTTGTGCTTTTTTGTTAATGCAACACTAAAAAATTAATGAACAAACTTAATGAAAAAAAGTTAAAATATTATGGAAATAGAAAAAATAGCAGAACAATAATAGTTAAGGGTGGAAGGAGTTAAATAGGGCTTACTAATTAAGACCCCTTTCGCACAGGGCAGATTCCATTGCAATCAGCAGGGAATCTGTGAGCTTCTCCCCTGCTGATCGGAGCAATGCGGGAGGATGACACATCTGTGTCGGCTCAGTATCTCGCACAGCAGAGCCAGCTCTGCTTTATGGGCAGCCAGGAGTAAAACTCCTCTGTCTATTTACACCTGGCTACCTCCGATCCAAGGGAGTCCTCTCTGTTTTTTCTTTAGTGGGCCTGATCGGTCCCAGAGGTAGGTGGCTGTAAATCGACACACGTTCGGTTACACCTGCCTTTCCACAGGGATGAATGAGCCTTCCAAACAAGTTCACTTGAAAAACTGACAGGCGGACCTGATCAGAACAGTTGTCTGAAAGGGGCCTAAGGGGTTCAACAGAAACAAGTTTTTTTTTTACAAACTTTTTTTCGTGCAAGGTTGCTTCAACCGACATCATATACGTATCGAAGCTCATCCCTTTGACCTTCAGATTAATCAGACAATAATGTTACTTTGTATCTCTGAATCATATCACTCAACAGCATTTAAAACTTTGATAAAAAGGTCCTGAGCTAGAGCCAGCTGCTGTATTTATGCAGCAAGTCCTGGCTGCCATTTTGACAGCCATGAATTGCCAATAAAAACAGCAAGGGGAGAAGCAGCAGTGTGTGAAGCATGCTCTGTGTTCTTTGATCACTTTTTTGGCTCAAGGCTGGTTAAAGGTATGGGGACACACCAGCACACCAGGGAAGTCCAGCACAGCTCAAGAGGGAGCTGAAAACCTGTAGTGTGCCCTTCACCAAATCCAGCAAGCAAAACAAAAATGGACAGGCCATTTCACAAAAAAAATACTAAGCAAATTCTACACTCTGTCAACAATTTGAAACAAAACTGTTTTTATTGCATACATTTGCAAACATATGTGGAAGCCACACTGCCCCCTCAAGGCCCCTCTGTAAAGCATAAAGTAAGCACCCATTCTGCAGAGTGAAGCATCACTTTGGAAAGTAAGCATTCATTTTGCTCAGTGAACAGTCTTTTCCTTCAGAAAATCCACCCCATTAGGTTCTGTAAACAAAGGGCTTCTTTCAGCATAGGTAACAACAATAATACAATGCTTTACATGAGCACCACCTGTTGGCTGGATAGTAAATAGCAAATTATTAATATGAACTATTTCATATTTGCTTTACTAAAAACCCCAAAAAAGGAAAAAAATATGTTTTCAATTTTTTTCTACCATGTACAAAACTACTATACATTCCTTTAACTCAGAGTTGAGCAGTAAGCCTTTTATCTTTTCTGGCATCTGTTTCAGTTTCCCCTGATTCTTCTGAAGATTTCCCTGTGACCAAACTGGCCTGGATTTGCACTTCACATCCTCTGCCTCTGAAAACTTTGTTTTGGGATGCTCATCCTCCCTCTCTGTTTTGTCTTCCCTCTAACTGTGATCTCTGTAACAATGCATGTAAGTGGTGCTATCATCAGTCTCTTCTTATGACTATTCCAGAATCCTGCTTTGCACTCAAACACAAAACTACACAAGTAGGAGCTGTACTAAAACTCTTTACGTCTTGTAGTTTTATTTAAAAGTGAAATGCCCCCAATGATCTATGTTACAGTTGTGTTTGAGATTTATCACCTTAGTTGTATTGTGGTCTGTCATTGACTTCAAGCAAGTGACATCTCCAGAGATAGCACTGTTCTAAAATTTCAAACCCAACACTGACACTCCATTCTTTGTAAACAGAGTCATGGCTGAAATTAAAACAAAATGGATAATGAAGTGTACAGGAATTAAAGTAGGACTATAGGCAATTTTTGTTTTGTTTTGGATAGAGTATGGGAAGGTTATAGCTCCTGTCAGATTTTTTTCCGCAATCTGCTTTCCATTGTGGAGATTTCCAATCACTTCCTGTCCCATAGCCAAACAGGAAGTGAGAGGAAATCTCTGTAAATTTAGGGAATTCCTTGAGGACCCACAGGTCACCGTGACTAGTGTCCTCGGAAGATTTCCCCTCTATTACTTTTCTGGGGACAAGCCAAAATTTGGGAATTTCTTTTACTTTCAAAGATAATGGTAAACAGAACAAATAATGAGGATGAATCTCCTTAAAGGGAGCACAGACAGCAATCAAGTGTTCCAATCCCTTTCCACCCTATCCAAAAGTAAAAAAAAAAAAAAAAGTGCCTTTAGTTGTATAACCTCTCTGATTTTACACAAGGCAGAAAAATAATCAATTGTTAATAACCAATTGCTTACTGTCTTGTCCCGTTATGTATGATTTTAAAAACGTTTAGGATGGGTTCACACCGCAGCATGCCGGCTCGCAGCAGGAGTCTGGTGCGTCTCCAATCCGTTCACAGTTTCAGGTTTGATTTCAGCCCAAATTTTTGGCTGAATTCGGACTGAAACGGCCTAAAAGACGCTCAGGAATCCCATGCAAGTCACAGCGAAGCCACTGAGGAGATGTGTAAACCATAGAGAGCCGATCACAATCTCCTGCTATGCGAATTGGATGCGCAGAAACCTGCATTCAATTTGCATAGGTGTGAACCCAGCCTAAAAGTATGAATTGCATCTTTATATGCACCTTTTATTTGACATGGTACAGCTGAAGGCACACAGAATAATATTTTCAAATGTCATACGCAGGAATAGTCATATATTACTGTGATTGGTGTTGTAGTCCAAAAATTGTTTGGTATTGGTTTCAAGACAAATAAGTAAAAAAAAAAAAAATATATATAAATATATATATATATATATATATATATATATATATATATATATATATATATATATATGTGTGTAGCAATAACTCTTGGTGAAGCTGCTGGTTTAAAGCGGCTGTTACCTTCACTTTCGCCACCTCTATTTCACCGGCACCGGGTCTAGGGTCCCGTTGAGTTTACCTCCAGACAATGTAGGCACCAGACAATTGAGTATCTTTTCCAATGCAGGAAAGAGGCAGGAGGAAAGCAGCAGGGAAGCTCAAATACCATTTCTTAGTATTCTCTAGTGTATTGGTAGGGATTGAACACTTGTAGTTGAACATACTCCCCTTGTGGAATTCAATCTTTGCCCGCCTGGATAGGTTTCTCTCACTAACCTAGCAGCCAGTGCGCAGCATGAACAAAAGTCTCTGCCACAGACTTGTTTGGAGCAAAACCCGTACGATCCTCTCATAGTTGCCAACATTGTAAAAAAAAAAAACGTGGGACACTTTTTTGGCTGTAGGCGGAGCCATACAATAATTAGGGGCGGGGCATTCCTTTGTAGGCGTGGTTTAGGAAAAATATACAAGTGCGGCGCGTGCAAAACGGGCGTGGTTTACGTGAAATAGTGGACGTGGCTTAAATGGGCGTGGCTCAAGAGGGTGTGGTTAGAGTCTGAGATGAATGAGGGATGGAGAGGGAAAGGGGGAGAGGGGGAAATGGGGAGAGGGAAAGGGGGAGAGGGAATGGGGGAGAGGGAAATGACGGGACAGCAGCCCCAGATCCTACACAATAAAAATATGTGTATTCTATAAAGTTTATCAATCAGCAGATAAAGATACTCCAAACACCTGGTGTTAGCACTTCAATCATCCCGGCACCATGGTTGTTATGGTGTCAGGATGATTGAAGTGCATTATTTCTATTATTACATTGTAATATAAAATGAAATCATTCAACTCACCATAATGCAGAATCAGTGTGATCCCTGAGCGTGTCACTAGCCACGTCGCCTACCACCAGCCGTCCGTCCTTGCTTCAGATGTCCCAGCAGAGTCCGTCCTTGCATCAGGTGTCCCAGCAGAGTCCGTCCTTGCATCAGGTGCCCCTAGGGGAGCCCCCTTACATCAGATGTCCCCAGCGGAGCCCCCCTTACATCAGATGTCCCCAGCGGAGCCTCCCCTCACACCAGGAGTCCCCAGAGGAGCCCCCCTCACACCAGGAGTCCCCAGAGGAGCCCCCCTCACACCAGGAGTCCCCGGCGGAGCCCCCCTCACATCAGGTGTCCCCGGCGGAGCCCCCCCTCACATCAGGTGTCCCCAGTGGAGCCCCCCCTCACATCAGGTGTTCCCGGCGGAGCCCCCCTCACATTAGGTGTCCCCAGTGGAGCCCCCCTCACATCAGGTGTCCCCGGCGGAGCCCCCCGACATCAGGTGTCCCCAGTGGAGCCCCCCTTACATCAGATTCCCACAGCGGTGCGCCCCCCCCTTCCTCAGGTGTCCTAGTGTAGTAGACAGTGTATACTGTCTCCCTCCACCGGCCGCATGGCTAGAACCCCTGCCCCTTTCCATAACAGACTGGCAGCGGGGCAGGGAGTAGGCGGGGCGAAGGGTAGGCGGCGATGCAGGAGCTCCGTCTAGCCCCCCCAGCCGTCTTCCTGATCTTCTCCGCCAGCCGCGGACCTCTAGCGGTGGCTAAAATCCGTGAAGAACCGGATTTCTCGGGACATTTACCGGGACACAACAAATTCGGGAATGGAGTCTAAATCCCGGGAAATGCGGGACAGTTGGCAACTATGTCCTCTGCCACAGGATGTATTGGTTTATGGTGAATATCAGACACAGCACTTGAACCTTTAAGCCAACCCGGCAGTACTATGCAGTAAGATTACTTCAGGATACGTCCTCCAACTGAGTCACCAGGCCCCTCTCCAGACCAGCACTCTGCATGATCCTTCCATGACGGGTCCTCCCCTGGGATCTCCTCAGTTGTCCAGCTTCTTTACTCAGGATAGACAGCCCAGGACCATTCCTCTGCCGCTGTGGTAGGTCCCAGACAGGCTTCTGGGCCCACCCACACGGATCGGAGGACCCCGAGGTGGTACTCCTAACGCATACCTGTCGGCCATGAGGGCCAGCAGGTGGCTGGAAACTAACCCCCAAACATGGCGTCTGTCCCATAAATACCCTCTCCCAGAATGCAACTCGGAGGACCACCTCCACCGAGTTGTCTCCGGGACAGAGGAGCACTCATACGCTTCAGCATGTTGCCTTTCCCACACCGGCCCATGGTGACAACGACACACACCTGCACAGTGTGAAATTACACACAACTCAGCCAAGCTGGAACAGAGGCAAATCTAACTTCACCTAACAAGTAACCCACTAAATTTACCTATCAGCGGTAGACTAGAAATCTACCAGCGCTACATATATATATATATATATATATATATATATATATATATATATATACACACACACACACACTAACTTATTGAATCTCAGTCTTAGTCCCTAGGGATTTCGAATTTTGAAGTGGCCCACCCTTTGCAGCTATAACAGCTTCAACTCCTCTGGGAAGGCTGTCCACAAGGTTTAGGGGTGTGTCTATGGGAATGTTTAACCATTCTTCCAGAAGCACATTGGTGAGGTCAGGCACTGATGTGGACAAGAAGGCCTGGCTCGCAGTCTCTGCTCAAATTCATCCCATCCCATTTTCTATCATGTTAAGGTCAGGACTCTGTGCAGGTCAGTCAAGTTCTTCCATCCCAACCTCGCTTATCCGTGTCTTTATGGACTTTTCTTTGTGCACTGGTGCACAGTTATGTTGGAACAGGAAAGGGACATCCCCAAACTGTTCCCACAAAGATGGAAGCATGAAATTGTCCAAAATGTCTTGGACTGCTGACACCTTAAGAGTTCCCTTCACTGAAACTAAGGAGCCAAGCCCAACCCCTGAAAAACAACCCCACACCATAATCCCCCCAGCACCAAATGATTTGGACCAGTGCACAAAGCAAGGTCCATAAAGACATGGATGACTGACCTGCACAGAGTCCTGACCTCAACCCGATAGAACACCTTTGAGATGAATTAGAGCGGAGACTGTGAGCCAGGCCTTCTCGTCCACATCAGTGCCTGACCTCACAAATGCGCTTCTGGAAGAATGGTCAAACATTCCCATAGACACACTACTAAACCTTGTGGACAGCCTTCCCAGAAGAGTTGAAGTTGTTATAGCTGTAAAGGGTGGGCCAACTCAATACTGAACCCCACGGACTAAGACTGGGATGCCATTAAAGTTCATGTGCGTATAAAGCCAGGTGTCGCAATACTTTTGGTAATATAGTGTATTTATATATACTATATATTGTTACTGTAGAAACAAAGAACAAATTTCAATTTTGTAACTTGTATAATGATTGTTATACAAAGCATTACAAACCTATTTACAAATCAATGAACAGCGATGAGATGAGAATACTGTGTTATAAATAGACAGCACATTGAAAAAAAAGTCCCAAAAAAGTGTTAAAGTGAAAAAAAATATATAAGTCCAATCTTGTAGATGGAAATCAATCAATCATCATCTGTTGTATGGAAGGCTGTTCAACAACTCGTACCATCCAGATGTAGCTGTAGTAAATAAAGCTCAACAGGAGCCAGATGAAGTCTCCATAGTGTAGCATTTATTGGAAATGTATGTCAAAAGCCAAAATAAAATGCACTAGTGCTGACGTCAGGCCACTGTCCGATACCGGGTCGTA